>NC_069499.1:1049626324-1049926324 GCF_027579735.1 Bombina bombina | reverse complement strand
ATATAACATTATTTGGTGGGTTTATTGGCCCTTTAAGTACCTGAGTCTGCAGCTTTCTACACATTTATTTGATAGCTCAGAGTACAATCTCATGTACATCTTTCCCTAATTGGAAACAGCAAAAGAGACCAGAAGCATACATTCCCCCTGCTTTTTTTTTAGAGGTGTATCTCTGAACTGTTCTTGACTTGCAAAATCTTGCACTAAAAAATTGATAGTGTTAAACAAATTGAAAACATTTATTTTGCAATACAGTATATAATAATAATAATAATAATAATAAGCTACGAGTTTAATTTATTTTAAGAATCTCAACTATTAATGCAAGAAAAAATTCCCTTTCCATTTGAAATGCTACCTCCTACACATCCCTTTCTACTGCTCCCCATTAATTACAACCATGTTGACTGTGTACAGGCGGCGTAGAAAAAGCAGAGAGGGAAGACAAAGTGAGAGATAACAGGAGGATAATGAAAATTTAAATGAGAAGTGTAGGAATAATTAGTAGATAAAGGGTGACGGCAAAAGAACCCTTTATATTTCGCTTTTAGCACCTCTAGATTACATGTGGTATAACTGCCACTCCTAATATTTCAGTGTGATCTGCAGAAAAAATATTGCCATTCCTTGTGACTATAGAGAACTCAATTAAGACTAGGGGGTGAATTATCAAGCTCAGAATGGAGCTTGATGCCCCTGTTTCCGCACGAGCCTATAGGCTTGCCGGAAACAGCCGTTATGAAGCACCGGTCTAAACCTGCTCTGAGGCTGCGGACATCAATCCACCCAATCCTATATGATCGGCTGATTGACACCCCCTGCTAGAGGCCCTGCTTGTACAATGATAATTGCCGACAGCGTATGCTGTCTGCATTTAGCAATGTGCGGCGGACATGATATGCTACATCGTATCATGTCCGCTCGCACTTTGATAAATTGACCCCTAGCCCTGCTCCTCTAAAGGGCCCATCTAGCCTTGTAATCAGTAGTCATGTCTACAGGGTGGAGGCTCCAACTGTATCATGTCTGTCCCTTCTGTGAAAAAGGGCTCATAGTTTAGGGAAAGTGCATGGATTTGCCTTTACAATATGGTGGCAGTGTTTCCAAGATGGCAGTCACAGTATTGCTGTACAGAAGAAACTGCTGCAATATTTGTACGGGGTGTCTGTGAAAATGCACAGTGTCTGGCACATACTGACCAGGGGGCAGAATTACTTACAGTCAGGGAGAGGCGGCTCTTCTTTCCCCTGTGCAGCTGCTGACACGGGTTCTGCTCATCGCAAACAGTGAGAAAGGGCGCTGTTAAAATGGTGCTGGAGGGAGCAGTGAGGTCTAGTTATGTCACTGCTCCAGAAAGAGAACTACAAGCAGTATATATATACAATAAAAATACAATCATTCATTTTATTTACATAAATACATTTGAAAATATAATTTGATAAATAAATTTGAGACATTGTTGATTATACAGGTCATAAACCCTTATTTTCTCTGCATTACTTATCCGTATACGGTATATATCCTGTTTTGTTTTTTTCAAATAAAGAAAGCTGTGCTTTGTATACGTTTTTACATGATTTAAATGAACATAATGCTGCAATAAGGAAAAACTCTAATGCATTACAGCATTTATTTATTTTTTATTTGCTTGTCTAAACCAATGCATTTAATTCAGCAAATAGTTAAACACAGTCAGTTTCAGCATAGCAATACACTCTGCCAATCGTGAGCTGAACATAACAGGTGATTAGGGGTTATGACAATACAGCCCCTGATTGACTCGACAGCTATGTTCATTAGTGCATTGCTGGAGCTAAACACACTGGTATAGGCCAGCAATAGTGCAATAAGAAAATGCATTATGTCCATTTAACGCAGATGGAAATGTGATCTTCAATGATCTGTGAACTTGTTGTGAACTGATATAGGACAACATTAGCTCTGATACTATGCTGACAACACAAGTGACTGTATGCTGCGAGCACCTAGGGAACCAGCTGGCACTGTTAGCATCAGAAAGGAGGTATCATCTCACAACCCCTTCTGAACAGCAATAAATGCATTATAAGGACTGTGATAAAGTCAATTGATGCAGATTTGGCTGAAATTTTGTGTTCTTTCATAAGGTATTGAGAGTCCACTAGTCCATTACATTTGGGAACTAATACTAAAAAAAAATTAAATGGCAGGGAGAACTTTCCTACCAAAAGCTACTTCCGAAGAAGCAAAAACATCAAAGTGGGAGAATTTAGTAAAGGAATGGAGGGATGACGATGTTGCTACATTGTAAATTTGATCTACAGAAGCCTCATCTTAAAATAGCCAGGGCCTTTTGACCAGTGTGGGGACCTGTGAAAAGAAAGAACAGACTAAAGGATTGCCTGAAATCCCTTGTAAGCCTGAAGATAAAACCTAAAAGCTTTAATCAAAATTATGTAGAGACCTACTTTAGAATACTTAGGATTTGAACAAAGAGAAAGAACCATAATCTCTCTATTGATATTGAAGAAAACTACCTTTGGGAAAAAAAATCTTGATGAAAAACTAGATACGGGAGATCAAAAGAAAGAAAAGACAATTTGGAGACTCTTCTAGCAGAATATTTGCAAAAGAAACAAAACTTTGTAAGACTTTAGCCGAATGTCTTAAGAGAGAATAGGTTAAAATGGAGAAACTTGCAAAACTTAAAACCAAATTAAATTGAAGGGTGAGATGTTGGCCTAATAAATGGCTTCAGTCTCACTTAAGTTTAAACAAAGTTTGAAAATCAGGAAAATTTGTGATTTTCCTATGAAATAGAACAGAAAAACTGAATTTGACCCGTCAAAGAGCTATCAGTTAAGACCTTGGGGCCGATTTATTAAAGTGTCGACGGACATGATACAATGTAGCATGTCATGTCCGCCACACATTGATAAATGCTGACAGCATATGCTGTTGGCATTTATCATTGCACAAGCAGTTCTTGTAAACTGCTTGTGCAATGCTGCCCCCTTCAGATTCACGGCCAATCGGCCGCTAGCATGGGGTGTCAATCAGCCCGATCGTATAGGATTGGGCGGATTGATGTCCGAAGCCTCAGAGCAGACGGACAAGTTATGGAGCTTGATAATTCGGCACCCTTGTCTAAACCTTCTTGTAGAAAATTACAGAATTCTGAAAGAATGCTTCTTTTCACACCAAGAAGAAAAATCTTTCATGACTTTTGATAGCTTTTCCTTGTGACAGGATTCCTAACCTGGATAAAAGTATGTACAACTTAACTAGAAAAATGTTGCTGTTTCAAAAGTATGCATTCATTCTAACATTTATAGGTAACCTCACCTCCTGAGGAGACCAAACTCCTTGCACTCTTCTGGACCCCCATACTGAATCCCAACCTTGGAGACTGGCATCTGTCTATATAATTGTCAAGGATGGAGGAAGAAAAAACGTCCCCTGAGAAAAGGACTGAAAATGTATCCACCATGAAAGAGACAGTCTTGTTATAGGATCTAATAGACAGCTAGATTACAAGCTTGTGCGTTTGTCTTTTAACACTGAAAATATGGTATTTTCAGTGTAAAAACAGCACCGAAGCCATTACGTCTTGTCGGTATACTCTTAAAAATTATGTTTTTTTATGGGATTCCCATAGCGCTGGTATTACGAGTTTTGCGGTCAGGCTAAAAAGCGAGCGTTACAGCCTAAAACAACAAGATCCGTAACGCCATCTAAAGTCAGTAGTTATGAGTTTTACGCTACAAAGCTGTAACATAAAACTCATAACTAAAATGTTAAAAAGTACACTAACACCCATAAACTACCTATTAACCCATAAACCGAGGCCCTCCTGCATCGCAAATGCTATATTAAATTTATTAACCCCTAATCTGCCGCTCCTGACATCGCCGCCACTAATAAAATGTATTAACCCCTATTCCGCCGCTGCCCGACATCGTCACCACTATACTAAAGTTATTAACCCCTAAACCGCCGCCCTCCCACATCGCAAACACTATTTAAATATTATTAACCGCTAATCTGCCGTCCACCCACATCTCCCCACTATACCAAAGTTATTAATCCCTACACCACCCCCACTATAATAAACCTATTAAGCCCCTAAACCGAAAGCCCCCCACAACAAAATATAATAAATGAATCTATGAACCCCTAAATTGAAAGCCCCCACATCGCAATAAACTAATTTAAACTAGAAACTCCTAGACCTAACACCCCCCTAACTTTATATTAAAATTACAATTTTCCTATCTTAAATAAAATTTAAACTTACCTGTCAAATTAAAAAAACGGCTAGATTCCGAGTCTTGCGTTAGCCTTAAAAAGCAGCGTTGAGAGGTCCCAACGCTGCTTTTTAACGCCCACTGGTATTACGAGTCTTGCAGGTACAGGTGTACCACTCACTTTTTTGGCCAGACTCAAAAATACCGCAAATCAAATTACGTCAATTGCGTATCCTATTTTTTCAATGGGATTTGCCTAACGCCGGTATTACGAGTCTTCCAAAGAGTGAGCGGTACAGCTTCTCCTGTCAAGACTGGTACCGCATTTAAAAAAGTCAGTAGTTAAGAGTTTTATAGGCTAACGCCGTAGCATAAAACTCTTAACTAAAGTACTAAAAAGTACACTAACACCCATAAACTACCTATTAACCCCTAAACCGAGGCCCCCCACATCGCAAAAACACTAAAATAAAAATTTTAACCCCTAATCTGCCGAACCGGACATCGCCACCACTATAAAAAATATATTAACCCCTAAACCGCCGCACTCCCATATCGCAAACACTAGTTAAATATTATTAACCCCTAATCTGCCATCCCTAACATCGCCGACACCTACCTGCATTTATTAACCCCTAATCTGCCGCCCCAACGTCGCCGCAACTATATTAAATATATTAACCCCTAAATCTAAGTCTAACCCTAACCCCCCTAACTAATATAATTTAAATAAATCTAAATAAAATAACTACAATTAACAAAATTATTCCTATTTAAAACTAAATACTTACCTATAAAATAAACCATGATAGCTACAATATAACTAATAGTTACATTGTATCTATTTTAGGATTTATTTTTATTTTACAGGCAACTTTGTATTTATTTTAACTAGGTAGAATAGTTATTAAATAGTTATTAACTATTTAATAGCTACCTAGTTAAAATAAAGTCAAATTTACCTGTAAAATAAAACCTAACCTAAGTTACAATTACACCTAACACTACACTATAATTAAATTCCCTAAACTAAATACAATTAAATACAATTAAATACAATTATCTAAAGTACGAAAAAAACCCCACTAAATTACAGAAAATAATAAACTAATTACACGTTTTTTAAACTAATTACACCTAATCTAATCCCAGTAATAAAATAAAAAAGCACCCCAAAATAAAAAAAGCCCTACCCTATACTAAATTACAAATAGCCCTTAAAAGGGCCTTTGCGGGGCATTTCCCCAAAGTAATCAGCTCTTTTACCTGTAAAAAAAAAGTACAATACCCCCCCAACATTACTCTACTCTAAAACCCACTCTACTCTAAAACCCACCCAATCCCCCCTTAATAAAACCTAACACTAACCCCTTGAAGATCACCCTACCTTGAGAAGTCTTCACCCAACCGGGCCAAAGTCCTCAATGTAGCCTGGCGAAGTGGTTCTCCAGACGGGCAGAAGTTTTCATCCAAGCCGGGAAGAAGAGGTCCTCCAGACGGGCAGAAGTCTTCATCCAAGCCGGGAAGAAGAGGTCCTCCAGACGGGCAGAAGTCTTCATCCAAGCCGGGAAGAAGAGGTCCTCCAGACAGGCAGAAGTCTTCATCCAGGCGGCATCTTCTATCTTCATCCATCCGGCGCGGAGTGGCTCCATCTTCAAGACATCCGACGCGGAGCATCCTCTTCAAACGACGTCCAACTGAAGAATGAAGGTTCCTTTAAATGACGTCATCCAAGATGGCGTCCCTTCAATTCCGATTGGTGGTCAGTTATAATCTTGGGGTGTATTGTACTTTTTTTTACAGGTAAAAGAGCTGATTACTTTAGGGCAATGCCCCGCAAAAGGCCCTTTTAAGGGCTATTTGTAATTTAGTATAGGGTAGGGCTTTTTTTTATTTTAGAGGGCTTTTTTACTTTATTAGGGGGATTAGATTAGGTGTAATAAGTTTTAAAAACTTGTAATTATTTTATTATTTTCTGTAATTTAGTGTTTTTTTCCGTACTTTAGATAATTGTATTTAATTGTATTTAATTGTATTTATTTGTATTTAATTGTATTTAGTTTAGGGAATTAATTTAATTATAGTGTAGTGTTAGGTGTAATTGTAACTTAGGTTAGGTTTTATTTTACAGGTAAATTTGACTTTATTTTAACTAGGTAGTTATTAAATAGTTAATAACTATTTAATAACTATTCTACCTAGTTAAAATAAATGCAAACTTGCCTGTAAAATAAAAATAAACCCTAAGCTAGCTACAATGTAACTATTATTTATATTGTAGCTATCTTAGGGTTTATTTTATAGGTAAGTATTTAGTTTTAACCCCTTAATGACCACAGCACTTTTCCATTTTCTGTCCGTTTGGGACCAAGGCTATTTTTACATTTCTGCGGTGTTTGTGTTTAGCTGTAATTTTCCTCTTACTCATTTACTGTACCCACACATATTATATACCGTTTTTCTCGCCATTAAATGGACTTTCTAAAGATACCATTATTTTCATCATATCTTATAATTTACTATAATTTTTTTTTATAAAATATGAGGAAAAATTTAAAAAAAAATACACTTTTTCTAACTTTGACCCCCAAAATCTGTTGCACATCTACAACCACAAAAACACCCATGCTAAATAGTTTCTAAATTTTGTCCTGAGTTTAGAAATACCCAATGTTAACATGCTCTTTGCTTTTTTTGCAAGTTATAGGGCCGTAAATACAAGTAGCACTTTGCTATTTCCAAACCTTTTTTTTTTCAAAATTAGCGCTAGTTACATTAGAACACTGATATCTTTCAGGAATCTCTGAATAGCCATTGACATGTATATATATATATATTTTTAGTAGACAACCCAAAGTATTGATCTAGGCCCATTTTGGTATATTTCATGCCACCATTTCACCGCCAAATGCGATCAAATAAAAAAAATTGTTCACTTTTTCACAATTTTTTAAACAAACTTTAGGTTTCTCACTGAAATTATTTACAAACAGATTGTGCAATTATGGCACAAATGGTTGTAAATTCTTCTCTGGGATCCCCTTTGTTCAGAAATAGCAGACTTATATGGCTTTGGTGTTGCTTTTTGGTAATTAGAATGCCACTAAATGCCACTGCGCACCACACGTGTATTATGCCCAGCAGTGAAGGGGTTAATTAGGGAGCATGTAGGGAGCTTTTTGGGGTAATTTTAGCTTTAGTGTAGTGTAGTAGACAACCACAAGTATTGTTATTGGCCCATTTTGGTATATTTCATGCCACCATTTCACCGCCAAATGCGATCAAATTTAAAAAAAAAACGTTACATTTTTCACAATTTTAGGTTTCTCAATGAAATCATTTACAAACAGCTTGTGCAGTTATGGCACAAATGGTTGTAAATGCTTTTCTGGGATCCCCTCTGTTCAGAAATAGCAGACATATATGGCTTTGGCGTTGCTTTTTGGTATTTAGAAGGCCGCTAAATGCCGCTACGCATCACACGTGTATTATGGCTAGCAGTGAAGGGGTTAATTAGGTAGCTTGTAGGGAGCTTGCAGGGTAATATCACATTTAGTGTAGAGCTCAGCCTCCCACCTGAAACATCAGACCCCCTGATCCCTCCCAAACAGCTCTTTTCCCTCCCCCACCCCACAATTGTCCCCGCCATCTTAAGAACTGGCAGAAAATCTGCCAGTACTAAAATAAAAGCTATATTTGTTTTTTTGTGTGTTTTTTTAAAAAGCATATTTACATATGCTATTATGCTGCTGTGTACTATCCCCCCTTAGCCCCCAACCTCACTGATCCCCCCAAACAGCTCTATAACCCTCCCACTCTAACTTAGTCTGCGCCATCTTGGGTACTGGCAGCTGTCTGCCAGTACCCAGTTTAGAAGAAAACATGTTTTTTTTTAATTTTTATTAAAGTTTCTGTAGTGTAGCTTCCCCCCACACAAAACCAACCCCCCACCCCTCCACAATCTCTTTTTGTGCTTTTGATTTGATTTTGATTTTGCAAGATTTGGGCATTTTTTACTAAAAATATTTTCCGTAGTGTAGCGGTTCCCACCCGCTCCCACCCTGTGCACGCGCCCGCCCGCCACCCTCCATGCACGCGCGCGCACCCGTGCGCGCCCCCTAATGGTCCCGCCCCCCTTGACGTCACAGGGGACACCGATGGCCACCCACCCACCTCCCAAGTCGGCTCCCACCCACCAATGATACCGGCCATCGATGTCCGGTGCAGAGAGGGCCACAGAGTGTCTCTCTCTGCATCGGATGGCCATGTAAGGTTATTGCAGGATGCCTCCATATCGAGGCATCACTGCAATAACCGGAAAGCAGCTGGAAGCAAGCAGGATCGCTTCCAGCTGCTTTCCACACCGAGGACATGCAGGGTACATTTTGAGGGTTTTTTTTTTTGAGGGTTTTTTTGAGGACGTACCCTGCACGTCCTCGGTCATTAAGGGGTTAAATAGGAATAATTTAGTTAATTGTAGTTATTTTATTTAGATTTATTTAAATTATATTTAAGTTAGGGGGTGTTAGGGTTAGACTTAGGTTTAGGGGTTAACTTTAATATAGTGGCGGCGACGTTGGAGCAGCAGATTAGGGGTTAATAAGTATAATGTAGGTGGCGGCGACATTGGGGGTGACAGATTAGGGGTTAATAAGTATAATGTAGGTGGTGGCTGTGTCCGGAGCGGCAGATTAGGGGTTAATATTATAATGTAGGTGTCGGTGATGTCGGGCGGCAGATTAGGGGTTAATAAGTGTAATATTAGGAGTGTTTGGACTCGGGGTTCATGTTAGGGTGTTAGGTGTAGACATAAAATGTATTTCCTCATAGGAATCAATGGGGCTGCGTTAAGAGCTGAACGCTGCTTTTTTGCAGGTGTTAGGGTTTTTTTTCAGTCGGCTCTCCCCCATTGATTCCTATGGGGAAATTGTGCAGGAGCACGTTTTGCCAGCTCACCGCTACCGTAAGCAGCGCTGGTATTGAGGTGAGATGTGGAGCAAAATTCGTAATCTAGGTGTAAGTTTAAACTAACAAGAAAACTAATATAATTATTAAACTAAAATTAAACTAACTACCAATTAAAAAAACTAAACATGAAAAAAATCCTAACACTATTCTAAGAATTACAAAGTATCTAATTACAAAAACAAAACAAAAACTAAATTACAAAAAATAACAAACACTAAACTACGGAAAATAACAAACGAAATTATCAAAAATAAAAAAGAATTACACCTAATCTAATAGCCCTATCAAAATAAAAAAGCCCATCCAAAATAAAATAAAAAAACCTAGCCTACAATAAACTACCAATGGCCCTTAAAAGAGCCTTTAGTAGGACATTGCCCTAAGTTAAATAGCTCTTTTACCTGTAAAAAAAATACAAAGAACCCCCCAACAGTAAAACTCACCACCCAACCATCCCCCCAAAATAAAAAACCTAAATCTAAAAAACCTAAGCTACCCATTGCCCTGAAAAGGGCATTTGGATGGGCATTGCCCTTAAAAGGGCATTTAGCTCTTTTACTGCCCAAACCCTAATCTAAAAATAAAACCCACCCACAAAAACCTTTAAAATAAACCTAACACTAACCCCAAGACGATCCACTTACAGTTTTTGAAGTCCCGCTTGAATGATCTTCATCCCGGCGGAGAAGTCCTCATCCAGGCGGCGAGAAGTCTTCATCCAGACGGCCTCTTCAATCTTCATCCCGGCGGCAAAGTTCTCATCCAAGCGGAGAGAAGTCTTCATCCAGGCGGCATCTTCTATCTTGATCCCGGCAGCGCGGAGCAGGTCCATCCTGAAGACATCTGGCGCAGAGCATCCTCTTTATACGGTCGCCGCCGTACACGGAATCTTCAATGCAAGGTACGCGATCCAATATGGCGTCCCTCGCCTTCCTATTGGCTGAAAAATTTGAATCAACCAATAGGAATTAGAGCTGCTTAAATCCTATTGGGTAGTAGAATATGAATCCTTTTTATTGTTTTTGATAATTTGTTTGTTATTTTGTGTAATGTATTTTTTTAGGGTGTGTTTTGCTTTTTGTTTTTTAGGAAAAGAGCTATTATCTTTAGGGCAATGCCTTTTAAGGGCCCTTGGTAGTTTGGGGGTGGGGTTTTGTACACTGTTAGGGGGTGTTGGTTTGTTTTTTTGTAGCAAAAGAGCTGTTTAACTTAGGGCAATGCCCTACAAAAGGCCCTTTTAATGGCCCCCAAAAGGCCTTTTTAAGGGCCCTTGGTAGTTTATTTTAAATTAGGCTTTTTTATTTTGGGGTGTTTTTTTTTCATTTATTTTTTAAAGGGTATAAGAATAGGAATAATTTTTATTTTTTTGTAATGGTAGTTTTTTTATTTTTTGTAATGGTAGGTTTTAGTGTAAGGTAGCTTAGGTTTTATTTGACAGGTAATTTTGTATTTATTTTAATTAGTTAATTATTAAATAGTTAATAACTATTTACTAACTAGTCTACCTAGTTAAAAGAACACTGAACCCAAAAAAAATCTATTGCGATCAAGATAGAGTATACAATTTTAAGCAACTTTCTAATTTACTCCTATTATCAATTTTTATTTGTTCTCTTGCTATCTTTATTTGAAAAAGAAGGCATCTAAGCTATTTGTTTGGTTCAGACCCTGGACAGCACTTGTTCATTGGTAGATTAATTTATCCACCAATCAGCAGGAACAACCCAGGTTGTTCACCAAAAATGGGCCGGCATTTAAACTTACATTCTTGCATTTCAAATAAAGATACCAAGAGAATGAAGAAAATTTGATAATAGGCGTAAATTAGGAAGTTGCTTAAAATTGCATGCTCTATCTGAATCACGAAAGAAAAAAAATGGGTTCAGTGTCCCTTTAAAATAAATACAAACTTACCTGTGAAATAAAATTAAAACCTAAGCTAGCTACAATATAACTATTAGTTATATTGTACCTAGCTTAGGTTTTATTTTACAGGTAAGTATTTAGTTTTAAATAGGTCTTATTTAGTTGATAATTGTAAGTTTAATTTAGCTCTATTTTAATTATGTTAAAGTTAGGGGGTGTTAGGGTTAGGTTAGGGTTAGGTTTAGGGGTTAATATAGTTTAATTTAGGTTGTTGAGATGTGCGGGGCTGGCGGTTTAGGGGTTAATAGGTTTATTTAGTTAATAATCGTAAGTTTAATTTATCTCTATTTTAATTATGTTAAAGTTAGGGGGGTTAGGGTTAGGAGTTAATAGTTTAATTTAGGTTAATGCGATGTGGGGGGCTGGCGGTTTAGGTGTTAATAGGTTTATTTAGTGGTAGCGATGTGGGAGGCCAGAGGTTTAGGGGTTAATAGCTTTATTTAGTTGCGGCGATGTCGGGGAGCGGCGGAATAGGGGTTAATATATTTATTATAGTGTGGGCGATGTTGGGGTGCGGCGGAATAGGGGTTATTAACTTTAGTATAGTGGTGGCGATAGATTCGGGAGTGGCAGATTAAGGGTTAATACCTTTATTTAGGTGGCGGTGATATCGGGAGCGGCAGATTAGCGGTTAATAACTGTAGGCGTCGGCAATGTGGGGGGCAGCAGATTAGGGGTGTTTAGACGTGGGGTTTATGTTAGGTTTAAACGTTTTTTTCTTTTTCCCCATAGACATCAATGGGGCTGCATTACAGAGCTTTTCTTTCTTTCTTTGTTTTTGGTGCGGTATGAAGCTTAAAAACCCCATATCGCCCGCACAAGCCTGTTTTTTTAAAACTTGTAATGGGAGCGCTATAGGGAATTACCGAACGCCACTTTTGTTGCGTTCGGTAATTTCCCTATAGCGTTAAAACTCGTAATCTAGCTGAGAATCTTTTGGAAAAGATGATTGTAATCCTTGCACCATTAACTAGGCATGAAAAGTTGATGCAGCAATCATCAGATCTAAAACTTCTATACAGAGCACTACTGAAGCTTTGCAGAAGTTGACTTTAAATTTAGCTTCCTCTGATAAGATAAAGATAGTCTCAAAGATACTAAGTCTATGACAACTCCTAGGAAAAAAACACCCTGGTCTGAGGAGACAGAAAACTCTTTTGAGCATGAATTATCCATCCATGTTGCTAAAGAAACAACAAAAGATTGTTGATAAAAGAAAATGAAAAAAATTAAACATGAAGCTTGAACAAAGATATTGTCCAAGTAAGGGGCTACAGAAATGCCCTAAACTCTGATAGCAGACAAGAGTAAATGCCAGACCAAAAGGAAAAGCTACCAACTGGAAATGCTTGTCTAGAAAGGCAAATCTGAGAAACTAATAATAGTCCATGTGGATGGGAGGGATATAAAGACATGTGGCCTTCAGATCTATGGAGGACATAAATTGGAGGAATGATAGGTACAGAATAGGTCTGAAAGTTCCCAAACTATAAATAGGTTGGAAAAAAAAAACCCTGACCTGGTTTTGATAGGGGAACTGAAAGATTCACCCCATGAGTTCTAGATCCTGAACACATTAAATAAAGGTTTGTGCCTTTAGAGGATCTTCAAAATGTTGGAGAAGAAACTTTCCTCTGAAGGCTATTCTGTAACCCTGAGAAACAATATTCAATACCCAATGATTTTGAAATGACTGAGCCCAGGCCTTCTAAGAAAGGCACAATCTACTTCCAACCCGACGAGGATCCAGATTGGAGGATGTACCTTAATGATGATTTGGTAGGAGTAAAGGGCTTCAATGACATCTTAGATTTGTTACAGGTGGAAGTGGACTTCCAGGGAGATCTGGAAGAGACCTACTTTTGAGAAAAAGATAAGGATTTTTGGCTCCTGGATTGACAAAAGGAACAAAAACAATTAGATGCCTTGGTTATTCCCATGGATTGTTTGACTTGATGGAGAGAGACTCCTTTAGCTCCTGATACAGAAAATATAATAGAATCCAGACTAGCAAAAAATAAAATCTTTCCTTAAAAGGGAAGAGTCAAAAGTTTGGTCTTAGAAACCATATCAGCTGACCAAGATTTTAGCCACAAGACCCTTCTGGTCAACACAGCTAGCACCATTTTCTCAGCGTTAATGCATTAATATCAACAATAGCTTTACAGACTTAGGCAATGTTGAAAATCCTCATCCACAGAGTGACTAAAAACTGATCAGCCAAACTTTCACACCATGGAGAAGATCCTTCCTCAGCCAACCTGGGGTCAGATTACAAGTGGCGCACTATTTACTGCTTTTGCTTGAGCTATAATACTACCAGAAGTATCCTGCACGTTCATTACACGTTTGCACGCGAGCAAACCCAACACACACTTACTAAAGTATTTCTGATATTGCAACAGCACTAACTTATTCTCCCCATAGACTTCAATGGAGAGCGCAGAAGAGAAGCTCTAATTCGACAGGAGTTATTAATATTTCACATTGGCTGGCTTCAATGCAGGAGCCGTAAGTGATGCCACCAACATTGCCCTATGACCCGTGGCAACATTCATGGCCTGAGGAATATCCTACCTTTGTTTTTGAGGGGGAGCCAACACGGGCACAAAGGGTCCATGTATGTACCCCCCCACAAACGCTATCACAGTCTCAAGCCAGTGACAGCAATTATCCTGAGACACTGTCACAGGATGTGCCTATTGAACAGGCACTTTTCCACAGTGCGACTTTGAATCATCTTGCTGACCTCCACCATCTGCTGCATTAGGATGAGCTCCAACATCTGTAGCATTAGGACAAGCTCCACCATCTACAGCATTAAGACAAGCTCCACCATCTGCAGTTTCAGAAATTACACATACAGCATCAGCCTCAGCAGCAGCTTCAGCAGATGCACCAACATCAGCTTCAGCAGATGCACCAACATCAGCTCCAGAAGCAGCTTCAGCAGAAGTACCAACATCAGTTTCAGCAGCAGATTCAGCAGAAGCACTAATATCAGCTTCAGTAGCATATTCAGCAGAAGCACCAAGATCAGCTTCAGCAGCAGCTGAATTCCACCTCCATCAGCACATCCACCAGCATCACCTGTTCTACGGACTCCTGGCCCTCAAACAACTGCCAGACATGTTGCTCAACAGTCTGATTATGCATTGGAGTCTCCCCTGGATACTAAATACATTAGGATCCAGAGGAGGCTCCTCAGAAGCACAGAGAGGCTTCACAGACAGAGCCTAGAGCTGCAGGGAGACATGGCAACATCGTTCAAGGAAACTGTGGTGAATCAGTCACAGATGATGAGATGGCTGGTTGATATGCAGCTGCAGGCGGACAATAGATCCAGAGAACATAATCAGCTTTTGGGTGTATTGGTGGAACACTTTACACACCAGCAAGTCACAGCCTCAAGCGTATCAACTGCCAACAGCACACCAGCAGAAACACCCACATCTGCAGGAACAAGGAGGACAAGGCTACCCAACACAGGCACCTCAGCTCCATCATCCAAAAAGCCACGTAAAAAAATATTTCTAGTTCCCCATAACCATTCTCCTTTGTTATTTACCATGTAAGTGTCATACACATCCATGTGATGGGTGTTAGAGTGCACTAATATTTTAAAAACATGATGATATGACCTGTGTTGAAGTGGCAATACACCACAGGTAATATCTTTATGAAATATTATTGTACTCTAACTTACATCACATAGTTGTGTATCAAGGGTACAGATTGTAATATTTACTTAGAAGATGTTAATACATGTATATAACATACAATATTAGTTTAAACAGGGGTACATATAATACAGGTTTATTTACAACATCAGGGAACATGGGAAAGTGGCCTCAGTTTTCAGTCTTGTCTGGCAGAAAAAATGGATATATTCTGTTTCACCTAAACATGAATTAAACAATTAGACATATTCAGGAATTATGGGGGTTAAGGGAAGGGGGTGGGATGTAGTAATTTCACTTACATGCAATTGAAATCTGCAGTATTGAATTCTGCAAAACATGAAATATACACATGCAATGGTAGGTGAGGGACAGTCATACATCATAATACATGTGTTTTATAAGGGTTAGTGGGCTTATGAACATGTAACTTACATGTGAAGTATTTACGGATAACATAATCCCTCACTTGGTTCCCCCTCAGTGTCCCGCTGTCCACACCCTCAGGTACAGGCACCACCTCATGTTGCTGAGGCTCAATGCCCCCCAATAGACACGTGTGTCCGCAGCAATGTTGTGGAGAATAAAACATGCATTGACAATGGAACACACTTTGTTGGGGTTATACTGTAAAGCTCTGCACATCATATCCAGACATCTGACTCTGGTTTTGAGTAAAAAGCTCCTTTCAATAACATTTTGTGTTTGAATGTGGGCCTCCTGGTACTTGAGTTGTGGCTCTGTAAGGGGATGAGTCAAGGGGGTTAACAACCATGGTCTGCAGCCGTACCCTGCGTCACCTGTCATGTGACATAGATATTATGATTAATACAGGTTCATCATGTGCTTATGGGGCATAAAAGCAAAATATTTTTATGTTTAAGATAGAAGATTCAATTCTAAAATAGTAAATAATTTACTTCTATTATCATAATTTCTCATTGTCATGTAGTGATTCAGGCATGTGCACGCTACCTATCTAGGTATCCCTTCAACAAAAATAAAATGAATTAAATGTGCTAATAGAAGTCAGAGAAAATATTATATACATATATATATATATATATATATATATAAATACATATATAAAAATATATACATATATAAAATACATCAGAATATTTTCTCTGACATGTATATATGTATAACCCAATCAAAGTGTTAATTACATACTGAGTTCAAGCTAGTTTTAACAGTGTGTGTGTGCGTGTGTGTACTAGTCCAGTTGAACTATTTTATTGTCTCAAATAAAGTTATTTAGTACAAGTGGTCTTTTTTATGAGACAATTTTTATAATACTAACCTTTTCTCACATATGTTTAAATCTGGGGATTGAACATAATCTTTTTAGAGACTGGCAGTCTTTTCTTTCGTTTTGCAAATCTCTTGTACATACATGTGTAAATTACTGCCTTGACTCTAGAATTCAAGGGCTAGCTAATATAAGCAATAATTGATAAGCCCCTAAATTCTAATTCACAGACCCAGTACACTTTCCCTCGCTACCCTTTCTTTAACTAGTGATTTCTACTAGGCCTTGATAGCAGACATGTATAACTTATATTGTTAATCACTATACTGTAAATTTGTAGACATTCAATAAACTTAAAGGGACAGTCTACAATCGATTTTGTATCGTCTCAAACAATATATAATCCCTTTATTACCCATTCCCTAGTTTTGCATAACCAATATTAATATACTTGTTACCTCTGTGATTACCTTGTATCTAAGCATCTTCTGACAACCCCCTGGTCACATTATTTATTTATTTATTTATTTATTATCTATTAACTTGCATTTTATTGTTGTGTTGTGCTAAATCTTAAATAACTCCTTGGGCGTGAACACAATGTTATCTATATACCACACATGAACTAGCAGCCTCCTGTTGTATTGGCTTATAAACAGACAGACATTTTAGAGTTTAAAATGTTAAAAACTGTAATAATATAACAATGTTGGTTGTGCAAAGCTAGGGAATGGGTAGTAAAAACAATAACAACTTTAGTGTTGACTGTCCATTTAATATTAATTTATGCAAAGAAAAAAAAAAAAAAAAAAATCACAAAAACAAATCAGTTGCCATTCCTGCTGTTTTGGCCTTATCTTTGAAATTAATTTATATTTCCATTACATTAAATTTTTAGTGAATAACACAGATAATCTTAATGTAGTGCATACTCACCAAGCAGCCAACCTCCCGAGTGTGTTCCAACTTCAAAAAGTTGGAACAAGGAGGTCTGGCGCAGGATGTAGGAGTAATGTCCACCCCCTGGAAAGCCTGCATACATGTGTGTGAATTTCAGCTACACTACAGAAAATAGTTTGTTTTTTTTTTCAAATAAAAAATAAACAAAAACGTATTTGATTTCAAACTGGGTACTGGCAGACAGCTGCCAGTACCCAATATGGCGCACAATAAGGCAGAGGGGGGGTTAGAGAGCTGTTTGGGGGGGTCAGGGAGGTTGGGGGCTAAGGGGGGATCCTACACAGCAGCATATGTAAATATGTTAAAAAAAACTAATAAAAAACAAAACTTTTATTTTAGTACTGGCAGACTTTCTGCCAGTACTTAAGATGGCTGGGACAATTGTGGGGTGGGGGATGGAAGAGAGCTGTTTGGGAGGGATCAGGGGGTGTGATGTGTCAGGTGGGAGGCCGATCTCTACACTAAAGCTAAAATTAACCCTGCAAGCTCCCGACAAGCTACCTAATTAACCCCTTCACTCCTAGCCATAATACACGTGTGATGCGCAGCTGCATTTATCAGCCTTCTAATTACCAAAAAGCAACGCCAAAGCCATATATGTCTGCTATTTCTGAACAAATAGGATCCCAGAGAAGCATTTTCAAGCATTTGTGCTATAATTGCACAAGCTGTTTGTAAATAATTTCAGTGAGAAACCTAAAGTTTGTGAAAAAGGGAACAATTTTTTTTATTTGATCGCATTTGACGGTGAAATGGTGGCATGAAATATACCAAAATGGGCCTAGATCAATACTTTGGGTTGTCTACTACACTACACTAAAGCTAAAATTAACCCTACACGCTCCCTACAAGCTCCCTAATTAACCCCTTCACTGCTGGGCATAATACACGTGTGGTGCGCAGCGGCATTTAGCAGCCTTATAATTACCAAAAAGCAACACCAAAGCCATATATGTCTACTATTTCTGAACAAAGGGGATCCCAGAGAAGTATTTACAACCATTTGTGCCATACTTGCACAAGCTGTTTGTAAATAATTTCAGTGAGAAACCTTAAATTGTGAAAAATTTTACTTTTTTTTTTAATTTGATCGCATTTGGCGGTGAAATGGTGGCATGAAATATACCAAGATGGGCCTAGATCAATACTTGGGGTTGTCTACTACACTACACTAAAGCTAAAATTAATCATAGAAGCTCCCTACATGCTCCCTAATTAACCCCTTCACTGCTGGGAATAATACACGTGTGGTGCGCAGTGGCATTTAGCGGCCTTATAATTACAAAAAAGCAACGCCAAAGCCATATATGTCTACTATTTGTGAACAAAGAGGATCCCAGAGAACCATTTATGCCATAATTGCACAAGTTGTTTGTAAATAATTTCAGTGAGAAACCTAAAGTTTGTGAAAAAAATTGTGAAAATGTGAACGATTTTGTTTATTTGATCGCATTTGGCGGTGAAATGGTGCCATGAAATATACCAAAATGGGCCTAGATCAATACTTTGGGATGTCTTCTAAAAAATATATATATATATATATATATACACATGTCAAGGGATATTCAGGGATTCCTGAAAGATATCAGTGTTCCAATGTAACTAGCGCTAATTTTGAAAAAAAGTGGTTTGGAAATAGCAAAGTGCTACTTGTATTTATTGCCCTATAACATGCACACAAAAAACAAAACAAAGAACATGTAAACATTGGGTATTTCTAAATTCAGGACAAAATTTAGAAACTATTTAGCATGGGTGTTTTTTGGTGGTTGTAGATGTGTAACATATTTTGGGGGTCAAAGATAGAAAAAGTGTGTTTTTTTCAATTTTTTCCTCATATTTTATAAAAAAATGTAATAGTATATTATAAGATATTATGAAAATAATGGTATCCTTAGAAAGTCCATTTAATGGCGAGAAAAACAGTATATAATATGTGTGGGTACAGTGAATGAGTAAGAGGAAAATTACAGCTGGACACAAACACCGCAAAAATAGCCTTGGTCCCAAACGGACAGAAAATGGAAAAGGGTTGTGGTCATTAAGGGGTTAAGGCTGCAGGTAAGAGGTTGTGCTGTTTGTGATTGGTTTGAAAGGTTTAACTGTTTGAGATTTGCGGCTGATATGTATGTGATTGCACATGCGTTAGGTGTTTGTTAGGCCTTCAAGGGAGTTACAGTGCTTTTTCACACTGTGCAAGGGTTGATGCACCTGCCTATGAGATGAAATTGGAGTAAAATCTCTCCATTCTGCGCGCGTAGGTCCTTGCTCTGCATATGTGATACCGACTTGCGACGCCAGTTCTATGTTAGTCTATGGGAGTAAAAACTGTGGGTGAAGTGTAATATCTATGCGCGTAACTTGTCTGCTGAGATCAATCGATTCTACTAAAAACTGGCGACGCCGGGTTTTGCACCCGACACCACATATGTAATCTCGCCCATGATGTTTGTCTGAGGACGGGGGCAACCCCAAAACATCACATAAGAATAAAAGATTGCGATATTAAGACCCGGTAAGTGACTTCCATTCTCTTGGACTGTATTGATATATTGAGGGGCACCCCAGGCAAAAGAGACTTTATCCTATTAAGGATTGTTACCAGGAATGCTATACCACCTTCTGGAGATGGATAGATAGATATATTTATATTATTTATTTTATTTTTTATTATCACTATTTTTTTTTTTACATATATGAATTATATTTTCAAAGTGAATGAGTGTTCGCTTCTTAAAAATATATTTTTTTTTTCTGTGTGCAGACAAAACCCCGGTTAAGTTTTAGTACAAAATTCCTGACATGCATACAATTTTAAATACAATGTTATAATTGCAAGACAAATATTCAGCAGCCTTGCTTGGGGGTCACTGCTAATCAGAGGGAAAAAATATTTCATTGTGAAAACATTTTCCATATACAAGAACGAAGTCATGTTGCTGAGAGAGCCTGTTTGATTTCCTACATTGTGAAATTCCATAAACGGGCTTGTTGCTTAAGGCATAGTACACAGCTGTATTTGATGAATATCTGCAGCAAAAAAAAAAAAAAAGCATTCTGTTTGTTACTTGATATTTTGCCAGGCTCTGGACAGTATAAAGCTGAAAATCACATGGACATCCTGCTGCGAAATAAAAACACAGCTATACTAAAATCACTGTCAGATAATACAAAACACAAAGGGCTAGATTACAAGTGGAGCGCTAAATTATTGTGCGCCGGGAAACTAGGATTTGCCCATTTGTGGGTGCGCGATTAACCAGCCATTACAAGTGGCTGGTTATTGTTCCTGTGAGCTTGTGGTATGCACCCAAAATACAGTAGTGTGTATTTTATTAAAAAGTAAAGATAGCAGCAATATAACTGATTTACTTACGGGCAATATGGAGAAAAATATTTCTGCTCAAGGGAGTGATCTAAATTTTTTCGGATTGCTGTAGTGTAACCGATATGGAAGAATTACAACAGGAAGGGATTAGAGACAAAATAGGTTTAACTGATGAGGCTGAGATTTTTCTCAAACACATAAAAAAGAAAAGTCATTTTTATCCTGTGCACACAAGACCCAAAATCTTAGACATATTCCAAAAAAATTATAGAAGAAAAACTAAGATCATTGCATAGGACTAAAACACACAAAGATAAAAGACACTATCACAATTTTTCGCCTAAGGAAAAAAACTTAAAATTATGCTTACCTGATAATTTTCTTTTCTTCAGATGGAGAGAGTCCACAGCTGCATTCATTACTTTTGGGAAATAAGAACCTGGCCACCAGGAGGAGGCAAAGACACCCCAGCCAAAGGTTTAAATACTCCTCCCACTTCCCTCATCCCCCAGTCATTCTGCCGAGGAACAAGGAACAGTAGAAGAAATACCAGGGTGAAAAGGTGCCAGAAGAATAAAAAATAAGAGGCACCCCACAGAAAAAATACGGGTGGGGAGCTGTGGACTCTTTCCATCTGAAGAAAAGAAAATCATCAAGTAAGCATAATTTAAGTTTTTCTTCATAAATGGAAAGAGTCCACAGCTGTGTTCATTACTTTTGGGAAAACAATACCCAAGCTATAGAGGACACTGAATGCAAAAAAGGAGGGTACAATAGGCGGCCCATTCTGAGGGCACCAGGCCTAAAAAAACACAACCCAACCAAACCCCGCTTCGTCAGGAAAAAAACCCCTTCAAAAGAAGGCCAAGTCCACAGAGACCCAAATGGATCCCGAGAACAAGGGGAGACGATGTCCAACCCACAAGGAGCAACTGGGCATCATCAAGGAGAAGAAACATCTCCCAAACATCGTGCAACAGCACAGAAAAAGACAGCTGAAGACAAAGTCCTCAAAACGTCAGAACTCAGAGACTGAGCAAACAGAAAAATTACAAGTAGCAAACTCAGAAAAATAAACATCTGAGTCCAGTAACACGCTGCCATCCATAGGAAGACACAGAGAACACTATCCGTAAGGAAGAAGTGGCCTAACAAAATAGCAGATTGCTCAACCTCCAAGACAGAGGACACACTCCAGGCAATCCAGGCCGCCAAGCCTACTCACAGATCTCAAAGGGGGAGAGGCACAGAATCGCTAAAAAAAAGGTCCACTGTCACCCCCAAGGCCTGAGGATGAACAACAGATCTCAGATCCTACACATAGCCGGACCAGCCCAAGCAACTGCAGATCTGAAAGCAAGGGAACCGAAAGGAACCCCAAGACCGGCCCCCAAAAGGGCGGAAGAATGGACACAGCCACTTCAACCTAGAGACAATCGAGCAGGCGTTAGACCCAAGGAGATCTAGCAAAGCCACCCAACTAAAGTCTCAATGCAGAGCCAGCAGCTCCCCAGATGGAGAGGAATAACTCAAAGAGCAGACCAATCCCCGAACCAGATAAAACATCTGTTCCAACCTCCCAAACACAGGAGAGGCCCCTAAAAAAGGAACCACACCTCTGTAAGGAGGACAACGAGCCCCCTGAAGAGGAGAGCATCGCTAAACACCTGCCCATAAGACAGGAAGTCGTAGGAAGAACTGAGAGAACACAAGGCCAGATTACTGATGAACACGAAAAGAACCCCTTAAAACACCATCTGGATAAAGGATACCATATAATGGACTATATATAAAACAATTTAAATGGCACCGGACATCCACAATTGCTGGGGCACTCAGCACCTCCTATGACCAGACACCAGCAGACTAGAATTCTCCGTCGCCACACAGTCAGGAATGCGAAAAATTGGAGACCAGAACAAGGTGAACCGTACAGTCCAAAAAAAGGACGCCCAACCCTAAGGTTGCATCACTTGGAAAGGCCGTTATGTTCCAAAAAGTCACGAGCCCAGTTAACACTACACATAAGCAGATTGAATCACATAACAAACATGATTTTAAAAAAAACCCTGTTCAATAATTCCCCTCAGGAGATATTAACCCTTGATTCCAAGATACTAAAGGAGTCCCACTGAGACCCTGTATTTTTCATGTAAGTTCGCAGGAACAAATGAGTTACAGTACAATCATGAAGTAGTAAAATGAAACGATCTTACCGGAATCTATGCCATGGAACAGGAACACGGTCCTTCAAGTGTGACGGATAGTAGCCTCGCCTCCGCCATGGACTTGCTTGTGGAGTTGTTAAAATGAGTCGGGATGGTTCCACAGAAAGACTCTTCCTGCATCTCCGGACTCTAACTTTCATCCAAGCCCACACAGAGACTGACAGAATTTTTAATACTTCCGTCCCATGTCGAAGAGTACTACCCTCTATAAGAGACAAAAATAAACTTCTGACACTTCTCTGCCAACCTCCTGGGACGAAAGGCAAAGAATGAATAGGGGGGTAAAGGAAGTGGGAGTATTTAAGCCTTTGGTTGGGGTGTCTTTGCCTCCTTCTGGTGGCCAGGTTCTTTTTTCCCAAAAGTAATGAATGCAGCTGTGGACTCTTTCCATTTATGAAGAAAATTAGCTTTAAAACAACTTGTCGATGATGATAAACTGATCATCAGACAGTCAGATAAAGGCGGCAACATAGTTGTCCTTAATAGAGATGATTTTGTTGCTGAAGCCATGAGATAGCTTAATGATAAGGAAGTTTTATATTAAACTAAAAGAAAATCCCACCAGACAATATAAGAATGGAGTGACCAACATAATCCTCTATGCGCGACAAAATAATATCATTAGTGAGTCGGTACAGGAGGCACTTATTCCTCATTTTCCTGTCATTCCGATATTTCATTATTTTCCCAAAATTCACAAAAATCCTACATCTCCTCCTGGTAGGCCCATCATTGCGGGAATTGATTCTTTAAATTAACCATTATCAGAACTAATTGATTCTTTTTTGCAGCCTTTAGTTAGAAGCTTACCCAACTATATATAAGACACTGCTGCACTTTTGAAAAAAATTAAAGACATTCAATGGAAATCTTCTTTAAGATTTATTGTTGTGGATGTTGTGGATGTCTCAGCATTGTACATATCCATACAACATGAAAAAGGGGATAATAGCTATATAATTTTTTGTAGATTCCTTTAGTAACTTTGAACCAGCCAACCTATTTATGGGTTGGTGGTAGCTGTCCCACGTCTATGGAGATAGGAATTCTCAGAGGGACAGAATTTTCCAATTTCATCCATATATTGATGACCTCCTCTTTATATTTGATGGTAATGCAGAGGAAAATAACACATTTTGTGACTATCTTAACAACAATAAATGTGGCATAAAATTTACTAGTGAACATAGTTCAACTAGTATTGATTTTTTGGACCTTACCATCACAAGTGATGAGGTCCATCATACTGTTAATACCACTATCTTCAGAAAGCCTACTGCTGGAAACACAATTCTCAAATATGATTCTTGTCACCCTAGACATGTAGTCAGTGGTATACCCAAGGGGGAGTTTACCAGAATCAAAAGAAATTGTTCCACAGAATCAGATTTTCAAAGGCAGGCCAATGAGGCCATATCAAGGCTTAAAGACAGAGGGTATACACATGAAGATCTTATGAAAGCCATAAACAGTGTAGATCACACACAGAGAGAGGATCTTTTACAGTACAAGAAAAATAATAATATAAACAACCAGAGTAAACAGAAAACAAAGTTCATTACTGCTTATAGTCTTGAATATAATAAGATTTGCAACATCATCAGAGACTCTATACCTATCTTATATTCTGATCCCATTCTGAAGAACATGATGCAAGAAGACTACATACCTAAGAAAGGGAAAACTCTAGCTAATTACTTGTCACCCTCGGATCTTAAGCCACAGACAAATAAATGTTGGTTACAAAGAAAGAATGCAGACGGCCCATATGCAGAACATGTGGCTTTGTATGCGAGGGATATTAATTCATATCTACAGTTACTCAAAAAGAACATAAGATTAACTACTTCATAAACTGTGATACTACTCACGTAATTTATCTTCTCACATGTAAACTTTGTTTTCAACAGTATACAGGTAAAACAAAGAGACCTTTGAAAGAGAGATTTCTGGAACACCTGCGTTCCATTGAGGATGATTTCTCAGATACTCCCGTAGCTAGACATTTCAAATTACTTCATAACTCAGACACTACTGCCCTTATTATACAAGTCAAGACACGAAAGTTGGAAACAATTCTCAAAGCCAAACGCATTTCGTTATCAACGACATGTGTTTGGCTCTGAGAATTGTTTCCAACTTTGCTTTTATGGAGTAAAAGAATAAAGAGAAGATTTGTTTAAAGTCTGTTTCCTGCTTCATTGAGTGCGAGGATTTCGTGTCTTGATTTGTATTTCTTCTGGAGGCGGCGATGAGGTCTCCGGTTTTTCCTATGCACAACTGAAGCAACATAGTGGTTCCCATACTGTGAAGGTTTCCTGTGGGGAAGAGTATCGAGAGCGCACCAGCGTGAAGAACGTGAAGAGCGGTGAGTCGCATGCGAGGCGTCAGGACGGAGAAGTGTACGGAGCGCTTACAGGTGGATTTCACTTATGATACAAGGCATTGATTTCATTCCCCTGTGGACGAGAGGAGGCAATAGGGAGATATGTCTAAACAAAAGAGAAGTGTTTTGGATGTTCACTTTACAGACTAGTCATCCTTTAGGCATAAATATGAGAAGAGATCTGGATTTATTCATTTAAGAATTTCTTTTTTCTATGTACAATGTATAATAATAATTTTTCTATTTATACATTTTTATATCTCGTATACATTTATAATTTCACAATATGAAATGTTTCATTAATTAATACTCTGTATTAAGTCTATCATAGGACCTTCTTTACTGTTCTTCCTATACATGTACTAAAACTTTACACAACTTCTATGATATTTAATAGATCTTCGTAGAGGGCTTTTTTCACACATATATATATATATATATATATATATATATATATATAAATTTGTCGCCTATGTTAATATATCAATTTAAGCTAAATTATGCATGGCATCATATCCCCATACAGTATAGAGCTGATGTTTATTTTGATACTTTAAACAATTTGTGCCCTTTCTCTGCTTCAGCATATTTTCAGGTTGATAGTAACAAATATATTGAGTGATATCTCTTTACATTTTTAGCTTTAAATAGGAGCATGAACAGGTACACAGGTAAGCAGTGATCCAGTGCGCATGTGCACGAAACGCGTCTGGGCTGTGTACCTGTTTATCAACCTGAACTGTTTGCTTTTGATACTGACCATTTCTTGTTTTTAACATGGATAAATAAAACATTTTGTTGATTTTATCTTACGTTCATGGACTGTGAGAGCTTTCTTCCTTGGATTCTGTTTTGAAGTTTTAGCGTGTATGCAGACACGCTTAGGAAGCTGCCGTCGCCTGTGACATAGGGAGGAAGTTCTCACCCACTCTCTATTGAGCCGTTTACCTGAGATTTCTACATTGGATAGGACTTTTGAGAGCGCTCCGCTGTGCAGGTTTGTGTTTCATCATTTCCCTTATTTAACCCCTTAACGACTGAGGACGTGCAGGGTACGTCCTCAGAAAAAAGGCAGTTAATGCCTGAGAACGTACCCTGCACGTCCTCAGTGTGGAAAGCAGCTGGAAGCGATCCTGATCACTTCCAGCTGTTTTCCGGTTATTGCAGGATGCCTCGATATTGAGGCATCCTGCAATAACATTTTTTACCCCTCCGGTGCAGAGAGAGCCACTCTGTGGCCCTCTCTGCACCGGACATCGATGGCCGCATTCGTTGGTGGGTGGGAGCTGAAGTGGGAGGTGGGTGGGCGGCCATCGATGGCTTCTTGGTAAAAGAGGGGGGCGGGATCGGGGGCGGGATCGCCGGGGGCGCGCATGGGCGCGCGCGCGTGCACGGGGGGTGGTGGGCGGGTGCGTGCACGGGGAGGGAGCGGGTGGGAACCACTTACACTACAGAAAGGGTTTTTTTATTATGGGGAGAAAGGAGGGATAAAATCCCTGAATAAAGTAATCTAAGGGATCTGGGAGGGGGTGGGGGATTAGTCTTGGGGGGGGGGGGGAAGCTACACTGCAGAAAAAACAAAAATAAAAAAAAAATAGACATTTTTACATGCAAACTGGGTACTGGCAGACAGCTGCCAGTACCCAAGATGGCCCCCAATAAGGCAGAGGGGGAGGGTTAGAGAGCTGTATTGGGGGGGGATCAGGGAGGTTGGGGGCTAAGGGGGGAATCTTACACAGCAGCATATGTAAATATGCTATATATAAAAAAAGGATACCTTTTATTTTAGTACTGGCAGACTTTCTGCCAGTACTTAAGATGGCGGGGACAATTTTTGGGGTGGGGGAGGAAAGAGAGCTCTTTGGGAGGGATCAGGGGGTCTGATGTGTCAGGTGGGAAGCTGATCTCTACACTAAAGCTAAAATTAACCCTGCAAACTCCATACAAGCTACCTAATTAACCCCTTCATTGCTGGGCATAATTCACGTGTTGTGCGCAGTGGCATTTAGCGGCCTTCTAATTACCAAAAAGCAACACCAAATCCATATATGTCTGCTATTTTTGAACAAAGGAGACCCCAGAGAAGCATTTACAACCATTTGTGCCATAATTGCACAAAATGTTTGTAAATGATTTCAGTGAGAAATCTAAAATTTTGAAAAATTTAACGTTTTTCTTTATTTGATCGCATTTGGCGGTGAAATGGTGGCATGAAATATACCAAAATGGGCGTAGATCAATACTTTGGGTTGTCTACTACACTACACTAAAGCTAAAATTACCCCAAAAAGCTCCCTACATGCTCCCTTATTAACCCCTTCCCTGCTGTGCATAATACATGCATGGTGCGCAGTGGCATTTAGCGGCCTTCTAATTACCAAAAAGCAACGTCAAAGCCATATATGTCTGCTATTTCTGAACAAAGGGGATTCCAGAGAAAAATTTACAACCATTTATGCCATAATTGCACAAGCTGTTTGTAAATAATTTCAGTGAGAATCCTAAAGTTTGTGAAAAAATTTGTGAAAAAGTGAACAATTTTTTTTATTTGATCGCATTTGGCGGTGAAATGGTGGCATGAAATATACCAAAACGGGCCTAGATCAATACTTTGGGATGTCTTCTAAAAAAAAATATATACATGTCAAGGGATATTCAGGTATTCCTGACAGATATCAGGGTTCCAATGTAACTAGCGCTCATTTTGAAAAAAAGTGGTTTGGAAATAGCAAAGTGCTACTTATATTTATTGCCCTATAACTTGCAAAAAAAAGCAAAGAACGTGCAAACATTGGGTATTTCTAAACTCTGGACAAAATTTAGAAATTATTTAGCATGGGTGTTTTTTGGTGGTTGTAGATGTGTAACAGATTTTGGGGGACAAAGTTAGAAAAAGTGTGTTTTTTTCCATTTTTTCCTCATATTTTATATTTTCTTTTATAGTAAATGATAAGATATGATGAAAATAATGGTATCTTAAAAAGTCCATTTAATGGCGAGAAAAACGGTATATAATATGTGTGGGTACAGTAAAAGAGTAAGAGGAAAATTACAGCTAAACACAAACACTGCAAAAATGTAAAAATAGCCTTGGTCCCAAATGGACAGAAAATGGAAAAGTGCTGTGGTCATTAAGGGGTTAACTTGACACTTTAGTATTTTAGTTGCTCTTCAGTAAAATATTTGTAAAAAGAATTGGACACATACCTAAGTCTGATGTGGACATATACATGATAAGGCTCTTCAATTCCGTGTATATTACTGACAGGTGCTGCAGGCAATGGATTCTGAACAGATAACCTATAGCTAACAGAGACAGCAGTGCTACGGCGTATGATCTCAGGCCGGATCATGATGCCAGAAGAAATAGTGTTGAAGTGTGAAACTATTTGCATATTAAAGGGAAACTAAAGTCAGATTTTAACTTTAAACAACTTTACAAATTGCTTTGTTTTCTTTGTATCCTTTGCTGAAGAATATCCCTAGGTAGGTTCAGGAGCAGTAGTGCACTACTGGGAGCTAGCTCGTGATTGGCGGCTGCACATATATGCCTCTTGTCATTGGCTCACTAGATGTGTTCTGCTAGCTCCCAGTAGTGCATTGCTGCTCCTCAGCCTATTCTTCAAAAAAAGGATACCAAGAGAATGAAGCAACCTTGATTATGGAAGTAAATTAGAACATTGTTTAAAATGGCATGCTCTATCTGGATCATGAAAGTTTTATTTTGACTTTGCTGCCCCTTTAAACACTTTTAAACTAGACCCTCTTACATGCAATGTATATGCCATCAGCCTTTTTAATTGTGGTGGCTTGTGAATGTGCAAATATGGAGCATGTTACACCTTTTTGTATAAACATTTCCAGTCTTTCCATATAGGCAGTTATTCTCCACGTATACATCAAATAGTACAACTGAATTGTGATGCACCTATCTGGGGAGCTACAAACTATCCTAGAAGACAGGCTTAGTGTTAAAAAGTTACAAACTTATTGATTCAGGTAATTTAAAGCTTTTAAATATGTTTTATGAACATTTTAACTATTACCCTGAATTAAAAAAGCAATAGTGTCATCTGGGAAAGGAAACCATTTAAATGATTAAGAAATTATTTAACTGTTTCTCTTATAATTTAATTTAATTTTTTTGTTTCATTATTCAGATAGAGAATGCAATTTAAAAAAGGTTTTCAACTTACTTCTATTATAGCATTTGCTTTGTTCTCGTGTTATTCTTTGTTGTAGAGGTAACTAGATAGGTAGCGTTGCACGTGTCTGACCCATCTAGTGCTTTTGCTAATGTATAACATTCTTGCAAAACTGCTGTGACAAGTGCGCACTCCTGAACTTGCCATCCTGCTTTTGAACAAAGGATAAACAAAACAAAGACATTTTGATAATAGAAGTACATTGGAATGTTGTTTAAAATTGTATGTTCTATCTGAATCATAACATGATTTTTTGGTTTGTTTTATGTCCCTTTAAGGTCAGAGTCAGTAAGAGCATTTTGTGATCACTAATCAGTACATCTAGTACGTAACTGCTTTATAAATAAAGCAGGTTAGGGCTCAGCTTAAAGGGACAGTCTAGACCCAATACTTACTCTTTATTACTTATTGTTATATACCAGACAAGCATCTTGCAACGGATTCCACATCTATAAGCTTGTAAGAAGTACACAAAACTTTTAAATAATCATCGTTTGTTAGCAGCTGAAAATGTCCGCCAAGCTCCACCCACAGCTTTCTTCTTGTCTAGTTAGTTGTTTTCTTGTATGACAGTTTAGCAGTGCACATTTAATATTTTTAAGTTAGCTATTTCAAATTGCACAAGCACAAATCCGCTTGTTAGAGGAGGAAAACGTATTCACAAGTCAATCATGATTGGAGAAACTTAACATACAAAAAATATACACGCAATAGGTGGGCGGAGCTTGGTGGCCATTTTCGGCTCCTAACAAACAATGAATATTTAAATGTTTCATGTTCTTCTTACAAGCTTATAGATGTGGGACCAGTTGCAGGATGCTTCTCTGCTATGTAACAATAAGTAATCAAAATGATGTATTGGGTCTAGACTGTCACTTTAAGGGCTATAAAAGTGGAAAAGACAATGCTCTAGTATCTTCGAGCATTTTATTATCTCACTATTGTTTGTATATAACTGTGTGTTTACCTCCTGCAAAGACAATGCACTGCTAGGAGCTAGCTAAAAACATCTGGCGAGCAAATGAAAACAGCCAAATGTGTGTATCCACCAATCACCAGCTAGCTTCAGGAAGTGTAGAATATGTACATATTCTTTTTAAACAAAGGACGCCAAGAGAACAAGGTCAGTTTTAACCTAGGAACAAATTTACAATGACATAATTTTGAGTTTACTGAATCATTCTTTTTTGACCACTTAAAGGGACACTGTACCCACATTTTTTTCTTTTGTAATTCAGAAAGAGCATGCAATTTTAAGCAACTTTCTAATTTACTCCTACTATAATTTTTTCTTCATTCTCTTGCTATCATTATTTGAAAAAGAAGGCATCTAAGATTTTTTTTGGTTTCAGTACTCTGGACAGCACTTTTTTATTGGTGGATGAATTTATCCACCAATCAGCAAGGACAACCTAGGTTGTTCACCAAAAATGGGCCGGCATCTAAACTTACATTCTTGCATTTCAAATAAAGATACCAAGAGAATGAAGAAAATGTGATAATAGGAGTAAATTAGAAAGTTGCTTAAAATGTAATGCTCAATCTGAATCACGAAAGAAATTTTTTGGGTGCAGTGTCCCTTTAAGTAAAAAGCATTTCTAACTCTCTGGTGTCTAGTAAAAGTCAAAAGCAGAAACAGTTTTGGTAGTGCATTTTTAAACTGTGTGCACATGTGAGCTGTGTGGCCTTACATGACTATGTGCATAAACATGCAATGAACCATAGAAAATGGTGGCATCCACAAAAGCTCTGGTGCAAAGCCCTGAAACATCTAGCTACATTACAGCCACTTGACAACAAAAACGGGGCACTATAACTTACATACAGCGATGGTAAAAGGGAGAGTGGATGATTTTGTCTATTCCACCTAGAGCAGTCTTTCCCAAACCCAGTCCTCAGGATCTGTATTAATTATATCTTAACTAGAACACATGTGAAAAAATCAGCTCACCCATAAGCTTATTATTTTGCCTGTGTTCTGTTTAAGATATAAAGAATATCTGGCCTGTTAAGGGTCCTCAGGACTGGAGTTGGGAAACACTGACCTAGAGGATGAGAATGTTGCATGGTGAGTAATAGCTAGCTGAGCCTATATAGACCATATGATCAAAAGTATGTGGACACCACTATTAATGATTGAGTTTGGGTGTTTCAATGCCTAACCCATTACTAACAGGTTCATAAAATCCACCACATAGCAATGAAATCTCCATAGATAAACATTGTCAATACAGTGGGTCATACTGAAGAGCTAAGTTACTTTAAATGTGGCACTGTCATAGGATGCCACCCTTGTCACAAGTCAGTTTGTTAAATTTCTGCCCTACTAGATCTGCCTCTGTTCTGCTATTATTGAGCAACAGCAGCCCTTCCACAAAGTGGTAGATCACTCAAACTTACAGAGTGGGGCTGCTGAGTGCTTTCACATGTAGCGCATAACAATTGAGCTCTGAATTGTATGTTGGATGTTTCCAATGGTCTGGACTCCAGACCTGTGTCCAGAACTTCATGAAAGGGGTTTCTGAACAGCTGTACACAAGCATCACATCAACATGTGCAATGCCAAGTGTCAGTTGGAGTGTAATGCACACCCCTCTGGACAATGAAGCAGTATAAACATGTTCTCTGGAGTGATGAATCATGTTGTATGGCAGTCTGTGTGTGGCAGATGACAGGATAACTCTACAGATAATGGTGTGGGGCTATTTTTAGGGTTTGGGCTTTGGCCCTTAGTTCTAAAGAAGGGTGATCTTAATACTACAGAATACAGAGACATTTTAGACAATTGGGTGTTTCGAACTTTAAGGTAACAGTTTGGGGAAGGCCTTTTCCTGTTCCAGCATGAATGTGCCCATGTGTATAAAACGAGGTCCATGAAGACATGGTTTGACAAGTTTGGTGTGGAGGAACTCGAGTGGCCTGCACAGACCCCTGAACTCAACCCCATTGAGCACCTTTGGGATGACTTGGAATGCCAATTGTGAGCCACACCTTCTCATCCAATATCAGTGCCTGACCTCACAAATGCTCTTTTGGCTGAATGGGCCACTCAAAAATCTTGAGGATAAACCTTACCAGAAGAGTGGTGGCTGTTATAGCTGCAAACGGTGGGGGGCAACACTATATGTATGCCCATGGTTTGGAATGGGATGTTCAACAATCTCACATTGGTGATATAGTCAGATGTCTACATGATTTTAGTCATGTAGTGTACAGACATATTTAACAATACAATTTAAATAGATTTGTAAAGGTTTCTAATTTCAATATGGAATATTTTCACAAAAAATGCTCTACACAGATTGAAATAATCATAATGTCCACAAGGGGGTGCTAAACTACTGGACTAGCCAACAAGTGTTAAATCTATAAACACAACACATAAAATTCAATTCAGCAAATTTAATTGCAGTGATGTATAGTGTAGCTGCTCTTCCCAATAAAAACGTTCACTCCAATTATCATTCTGCAAAGAAAAAACAGATAGAAGGCGCCTCCTAGTGAAATGCCGTTATGCTTTCTAATTGATTGGCAGATGACAACTTAATGTGTGATAATACTCACAAATGTAGCAGCACTATAGTGTGTTAGATAAGCAGTCTGGGATCTCACAGTGTCGCAGCTGACTGGCCAACGGTATGGGGCAATATAACCCCCTGCTTCCTCCTGTTGCAGGATATTGTTGACACTCGTGCTTCACAGATAATACATTTCTTAAAACAAATGCAATGAAAACCTTTAGGCTCAACAATTACCTTTAGGGATTAAAACAATACGCTACGCATTTCTCAGCTCAACCAGCCCTTTCCTCAGAGACGCCTGAGGAAACGGCTGGTTGAGCTGAGAAATGCGTAGTGTATTGTTCTAATCCCTAAAGGTAATTGTTGAGCCTAAAGGATTTTATTGCATTTATTTTAAGAAATGTATTATTAAATAACTTTCCAATTTACTTTTATCATTGAATTTGCTTTGTTTTCTTGGTATTCTTTGATGAAAGTTAAACCTAGGTAGGCTTATATATTAATTTCTAAGCCTTTGAAGATCACTTCTTATTCTCAGTGCATTTTGACAGTTTTTTTACAATTAGACAGCGCTATTTCATGTGGGCCATATAGAAAACGTGCTCACTCCCATAGACTTATTTATGAGTCAGCACTGTTTGGCTAAAATGCTAGTCTGTCAAAAGAACTGAAATAAGGGGGCAGTCTGCAGAGGCATAGATACAAGGTAATCACAGAGGTAAAAAGTATATTAATATAACTATGTTGGTTATGCAAAACTGGGGAATGGGTAATAATGGGATTATCGATCTCTTTAAACAATAACAAAAGCTTTAATTTTTCCATTTTAATGATTTACATCTGGGTTTTCGACAGCCGTTAAATATTATTGGTTCCCATTCAAAATACTGCATAATTTATCATTTAATCACTACCAAACTTTTGTCAAAATTTACGTGTCACAGAATGAGATGGTAAGGCACAAAGGGCCCAATTACATATGTGGCGACTAGCGCATAACCCAGCGTTGCCAATTTTTAGTCTAATCGAGGGATCACATATATACGGCGCGGTTTTTACTCCCATAAACTAACATAGACCTGGCATCGCCAGTTGGTGTCACATATACAGCGCAAGGACTTACGCACAAAGAATGGAGATAGTTTACTCCAGTTCCACCTCACCACACATAGGCAGACGCAGCAAGCCTCGCACTGACTAAAAAAAAAGTACCGTAACTCCCTGGAAGCCTTATCAAACACCTAACGCATGCGCAATATCCACCCCTAAACCGCCATTCCCCCACATCGCAATGACTAATAAAATCTATTAACCCCTAAACCACCACCCCCACATCGAAAATTACCTAATAAACATATTAACCCCTAAAATGCCATACCCTCCACATCGCAAACACCTAATTAAAATATTAACCCCTAATCACCATAGAAACATAGAAACATAGATATTGACGGCAGATAAGAGCCATAGGCCCAGCAAGTCTGCCCAACCTTACCTAACAGTATAAACTTATCTAGTTCGTAGGATAGCCCTATGCTTGTCCCATGCATTTTTAAAGTCCCCCACAGTGTTTGTTGCTACTACCTCTTGAGGAAGTTTATTCCATAAATCAATCACTCTTTTTGTAAATAAGTGCTTCCTCAAATTACTCCTGAATCTACTACCCTTTAGCTTGAGCTCATGACCCCTTGTTCTTGAATTTTCTATTTTATGTAAAATACCCACAGCCTCAGTTTTACTAAACCCTTTAATGTACTTGAAAGTTGCTATCATATCACCTCTTTCCCTTCTCTCCTCTAAGCTATACATATTTAGGTCATTGAGCCTATCCTGGTAAGTTTTATTTTTTAGACCATGTACCATTTTGGTAGCCCTCCTTTGCACAGATTCAAGTTTGTTAATATCCTTCTGAAGATATGGCCTCCAGAACTGCACACAATACTCAAGATGAGGCCTAACTAATGATCCCCCCACATCGCAATCACCTAATTAACCTATTAACCCTTAAACCGCCAACCACCCACAATGCAAAGTATCCAATTAACCTATTAACACCTCAACCGCCAACACCCTGCATCGCAATCACCTAATTAACCTATCAATAAAAAACTAACATTACAGAAAATAAAAAACCTAAATTAATAAAAGAAACTTACCATTACACAAATAAAAAACTAACATTACAGAAAATAAAAAACCTAAATTACTAAAAGAAACCTACCATTACACAAAATAAAAAACTAACATTACAGAAAATAAAAAACCTAAATTAATAAAAGAAACCTACCATTACACAAAATAAAAAACTAACATTACAGAAAATAAAAAACCTAAATTAATAATAGAAACTTACCATTACACAAAATAAAAAACTAACATTACAGAAAATAAAAAACCTAAATTACTAAAAGAAACCTACCATTACACAAAATAAAAAACTAACATTACAGAAAATAAAAAACCTAAATTAATAAAAGAAACCTACCATTACACAAAATAAAAAACTAACATTACAGAAAATAAAAAACCTAAATTAATAAAAGAAACTTACCATTACACAAAATAAAAAACTAACATTACACAAAATAAAAAACTAACATTACAGAAAATAAAAAACCTAAATTAATAAAAGAAACTTACCATTACACAAAATAAAAAACTAACATTACAGAAAATAAAAAACCTAAATTAATAAAAGAAACTTACCATTACACAAAATAAAAAACTAACATTACAGAAAATAAAAAACCTAAATTAATAAAAGAAACTTACCATTACCATATGTAATTGCGTCCAAAGACCATCCTGATAAGTGTTAATCAGTTTGAATGGTATTTGTGTATGGGCATGTTGGATATATTGTGCATGTTCCCACAATTATTTTATTATATAACATTTTAAAAGTTTTTTTTTATGTTTTTCATTACTGTGACAGCTTTTTTTATTTATTTTTTTAAACAATTTTTATTAAAGAATTCTAGGGCTGCAACTAACGATTATTTTCATAATCGATTAATCGGACGATTATTTTTTCAATTAATCGACTAATCGGATAAAAAAAATAATCAATAATTGTTTCCTAAATTTTAAATAAAATCCACATACCTAGTGTTACAAATATAAAACTTTACATTAACACAACTGTTTGTCTATTTTTTAAGCAGCAGAAGACATTTTTATAATTAAACAAAACAAAACCATAAACTGTTTGAAAAGAAGTAGAACTACCAAGAGGTAAACTATAACTGTTTATGACCTTTTATTCATTCTTTCAGAAACTTTGCATTGAAATACAAAAATGTCAACATGACCACATGCTCCTGAAGGCTCTCTTTTGCAACTATTTTGTCTGCAGCAGAGAAGAGGCGCTCAGATGGTGTTGAGGTGTCTTAGATGCATAATTAGGTGTATATTTTCCCAAAATATTTTGGGTTCTTTATTGTGTTGGAAATTAGTTTCCTGTAAAAACAGAATGTCAGCTTGTCTTTTTGATAGATCTGATAATGCTTTGGAGTGTTTATGGGGTGAATTTAAGCCTTTGGCGTTTTGTGTCATTAGGGTCAAAAGGTGGCTAGTGTTACCTGTAAGTCACGGCATCTTTACCTATGTATTATAGTACAGTTGTCTGGAATGCAGCACAGTACCTGGTACAAAGTCTGTAGTCTGAAAACTGTAACAATGGGAGTACATTTTTTCTGCAAGATAAAACATTAACAATGCAAACAATGCAATCAGTGAGTGCAAACAAATAACAAACAAACAAACAAGCATATCATGTAACTGTTACGTGAACATAAATACAAATCTCTCCTCCTAATATAGGGCATAATGAGAGTGTTTTAGGGGAATTTAAATTTAAATTGCAATCCCTGTTGTCATATCTAGTATGAGATCATCTATTCTGGCAAATTAACATTATGGACTATCATGTCTCGCAGGTTGTAGACATACGTCTCAAACAGCATGGGGATTTGTGTTGTATTCAAACCTCATTAATCACCACCTAAAATCTTACTTATCAGACTACATAGTCTCAAGGCGCTGTGGTAGAATAGTTTGGGCTAGAAGTACCCGTCCTTGGCGGCGTAGAAATTGCAGCTTTTCCTTTTTTGGCAGTTACAGTATGCCAAGCAGGTGTCCTCCCACTTGTTCTTTTGGTAGTGGGCAACGCTGTGTCAACTGTAGAGTCTGTCTCTATAGGGTCAATACCCAAAGATGTGCAAAAAGTTGGAATGTCCTCTGGAGCTCTACATATTAGTCGGGTGTTATTTCTGAGGAACCATATTTGTGCCGGAAAGCCCCATCTGTAGGGACTCTTTTTATTCCTAAGTGATGTTGTAAGGGGCGCAAATTCTTTTCTTTTTTGTAGAGTTTCATAAGATGAGTCCTGATAGAATTGAAGCACTGTTCCCCTGAATCGGATTGGCTGGTTCTTACGGGACTGATTCAGTAGCATTTCTTTCTCTAAGAAGTTTTTGAATCTGATAACAATGTGTCTGGGGCTGTGTCTGGGGGCTTAGGACGGAGCGATCAATGTGCTCTTACCCACTGTATGTCTGTTGTATGTGAAGATTCCTTAATATGCTGGAATAGGGCTTGTAGATAGACTGGAAAGTCGCGGGGTAAAACATCCTCAGGCACTCCCCGAATTCTTAAATTATTCCGCCTACTGCATTTCTCCAGGTCCTCCAGTTTTTCCTGGAGGTCGTGGATAATTTCCTGTGTAACTTGCTCAGTTAAAGTGTGTACTTCTTCTTTAAATTGGTCTTGATTGTTCTCTAGCGTTTCTATTTGAAATCCTAAAGTGTGAATGTCCTGTGACATGCTGGCTAGCTCTTCCCTGATACATGTGCGTACTATGTCCGCTATATCTTGTTTAGATGGCAAATTATAAAGTAGCGATGCTGAAAGTTGCGCCTCAGGAGTTTGTGAATTTGCATTAATACTATGCTGGGGGTCTGAATTAGGGGATTTTCCCCCTGGATTTGCATCCGCACGTGTGACCTCAGGAGGGTCTGCAGCATGCAAAAAGGAGGACATAGTAAGTGTTTTTATGGCAGTTGATTTGGCAGGTTTGTCAGATTTGATTGTGCGCCTGGATGTCATTATAAGCACAATTGGGGTTCAGAGAGATGTGTAATGTCTGAGGTGAATAAGCCTTATTGAAGTTATCAATCCCTCCCTTACTTGAGGCATGGTCAGATGTGGTAAAAGGTTATATAACTTGTTATGATTTCTGCAGCTTGTGATATTATGTTAGGCTATGCAGTCATTCAATCTGAACTTAATTTCCAATAAAGTTAATAAAGTCAATAAGGCGATGTGCCATTTGGTTTGCAGATAAATAATGCAACTATAGAGACCTTTGTCGCTATTTGTACCTCAGAATTATCCCTTGTTAAACTCTTCCTCATATAGTGTTAATCTTCGTTAAGATGAGGTGTGATTGGCATTAGAGTGTTGAAATAAGTATAATAAAACACAAGAACAAAAAGATACCTCACAACAGCACTCTTAGTCCAATATTAAGTTTTACTGGTAAATATATAGTTTACAGTGTCACATAAACTACCTACTGTGCACAGTGGTCACACAATACATATATGTTAGTAGATATCTAAAATATGATCTATCTAACTAACAAATAACAGACAAATTTTGATTAAAGGAAACAACACAAAATCATAATAAATATGATACAAGATGTGCAGCTCTTATTTAGGAACAGTTGATAAAAGATTATACTTATCCTCCGCTGTGTTGTGAATAACTCAGTCAGTGTACTGTCACTGTTTCCAGATAAACGTGGACTCCTCAGATTTCCAGATGCAATGATATAATTTTAATCCCAGGGCAACAAGAACAAAATAGGAGGTGATCCTGGAAGGAGCTGATATACCAGGCGCTCACAGCCGAAGACCGGGTAATCCCAGTACACGCTAGCCGTGGCGCAGATAAGACTTCACTGTCTCAACAGCGTCTCCCTCTACACCTCTGTATGCGTCTCCAAGTACTTCCTGTTTGGACCGGAAACTGAGGAAAAGATGGCTCCAAATAGTGCTGCGTTAAGCGTTGCTCCTAAAGACAAGCTCTGTATCAGACTGAGCTATTGCAATTGCAGACGTACGTTTCACCAGATATGCGGCTTCTTCCGGGCATGTGTATGATAAGTTCAGTTTCCTGCTTCATATTTAAAGCGGAACCATGTGCAAATGCCCCCGGAAATTAGGCCAGTGAATATAAGTTCCTATGCAAAACAAATGTGCTTCTAATGCTTAAATAAACCATACATTTTTCTGTTTAATGCGCTCTTGTTTATTAAGTTAGATTCCATATCACTTAATATATTTGCCAAGATACTACGACCTCAGATAAGATCTATATGCAATTCATCCTAGCAACTTTGGCAACACACGGATCACTTAAAGTGACAGTATTCTTATATTTAAATTATATACATTAAGGAGTTTTTTCCCCCCACTCTTATTTTCTTCTATTTACACAGATATCCTCCTGCCCTCCCCACATTATTAATATGATTTGTTATTCCCAAATATGTCATATATTATATAAGGACTTAACAAACAATTATCTTTACAAAAAATGGCCCAGATTATTTTGCTCATTTAGACCATTCGGGGCTAGGGTACCTAAATTAAAAATCCATCTACTTTCTCGTCTTAGTAGAATATTGTCGACATCACCTCCTCGTGTACCCAGACTAACTTTGTCAATTCCTATTAACCTAAAGGTACTTGGTGATGAGTTATGAAACTCAGTAAAGTGTCTTGCTACACTAGATGTATTCACATCATGTTCGATGTCTCTAAGATGTTCCAATGTACGATCACGTAGGGCCCTAGTCGTCTTACCGACATAGTAAAGGGGGCAACTACACTTAGCTAAATAAACTAGGCCTTCAGTCCTACATGTGATCTTAGAGCGTATCTTATAGACAATTCCTTTACTATCTGAGAAAAATCATGCTCTTTCTATGTGATTACATGCTTTACACTGTTTGCACGGGTAACAGGCTGGTTCACGGCCAACTCCACCCAACCAGCTGCCACTCATTTGTGGTCAAATGAAGTGGCTGTGGACCAGGCTGTCTCGTAGATTAGGTGCCCTTCTTGCTGTAAACAGTGGTTGAGGGGTAAGAGCTTCACACAATTTCGTGTCAGAAAGAAGGATATGCCAATATCTCTGAATTATCTTACGGATATCCTCTCAGCTCTCATTAAAAGTTGAAATAAATCTAATCTTCCCCAGATCACATGTAGAACTGAAGGCCTAGTTTATTTAGCTAATTGTAGTTGCCCCCTTTACTATGTCGGTAAGACGACTAGGGCCCTACGTGATCGTACATTGGAACATCTTAGAGACATCGAACATGATGTGAATACATCTAGTGTAGCAAGACACTTTACTGAGTTTCATAACTCATCACCAAGTACCTTTAGGTTAATAGGAATTGACAAAGTTAGTCTGGGTACACGAGGAGGTGATGTCGACAATATTCTACTAAGACGAGAAAGTAGATGGATTTTTAATTTAGGTACCCTAGCCCCGAATGGTCTAAATGAGGAAAATAATCTGGGCCATTTTTTGTAAAGATAATTGTTTGTTAAGTCCTTATATAATATATGACATATTTGGGAATAACAAATCATATTAATAATGTCGGGAGGGCAGGAGGATATCTGTGTAAATAGAAGAAAATAAGAGTGGGGGGGAAAACTCCTTAATGTATATAATTTAAATATAAGAATACTGTCACTTTAAGTGATCCGTGTGTTGCCAAAGTTGCTAGGATGAATTGCATATAGATCTTATCTGAGGTCGTAGTATCTTGGCAAATATATTAAGTGATATGGAATCTAACTTAATAAACAAGAGCGCATTAAACAGAAAAATGTATGGTTTATTTAAATGATGGATAAGCATTAGAAGCACATTTGTTTTGCATAGGAACTTATATTCACTGGCCTAATTTCCGGGGGCATTTGCACATGGTTCCGCTTTAAATATGAAGCAGGAAACTGAACTTATCATACACATGCCCAGAAGAAGCCGCATATCTGGTGAAAAGTACGTCGGCAATTGCAATAGCTCAGTCTGATCCTGAGCTTGTCTTTGGGAGCAACGCTTAACGCAGCACTATTTGGAGCCATCTTTTCCTCAGTTTCCGGTCCAAACAGGAAGTACTTGGAGACGCATACAGAGGTGTAGAGGGAGACGCTGTTGAGACAGTGAAGTCTTATCTGCGCCACGGCTAGCGTGTACTGGGATTACCCGGTCTTCGGCTGTGAGCGCCTGGTATATCAGCTCCTTCCAGGATCACCTCCTATTTTCTTCTTGTTGCCCTGGGATTACAATTATATCATTGCATCTGGAAATCTGAGGAGTCCACGTTTATCTGGAAACAGTGACAGTACACTGACTGAGTTATTCACAACACAGCGGAGGATAATCTTTTTTTTTTTTTAAATATCTTTATTTTTCAAGTGCAACAGACAGATAGAAGTAATTACATTCGGTAGTATTTACGTGGTATAAGGTTACATGGCAAATGATAACATCAATTATAAAACAGTTGTCATGTCAATACTGTAACCTGGGTCTTGAAAAGTGATCAAAGAAAAGAGCAAGAGAAAAACAAAAACAAATTTCCATCGTGCACAATTTTTCTTTTAACCTTAAACACAAAATAATATTAACTTCCTAACTCTCAGCTGGCATAATTCACTCTCCGACAACCTCCTCCCCCCCCCCCCCCCCCCCGGGAACTTCTCCGAACTAGTCTACCAGTCTCCTCGCAATGTTGCCTCTAAAACGTACTCTGTGTTCTTAAATGGTGCAATGATTATAGTACGCGAAGTATCTGGTAGTGTGTGAATAAAGGGTCCCCATTTGTTAAAGAAGGACCGAACCCTAGCACTCATGTCTCCTAAGCCGTCTGCTTGCTCAATAAAAAGTTGCTTTAGCAACGCCTGCTTTAGCTGTGTGACAGTGGGTGGGTTTCTTTTGAGCCAATTTTGGAAGATCAGATGTCTGGCCATCAATACTATATTAGAGATAAGTAGTTTAATATGCTTGGGTAGGCCTAAAAAGTCAAGGAATACTACATTCTGAAATGTCCAGTCCCCACAGGGGCATTGTATTTTTGTCTTTACCCAGTGTGCCGTCATCTTCCAGAATCTGACTAGTTTAGGACAGTTCCACACCATGTGTTCAATATCCGCATCTATCAGACTGCACCTAGGACACTTACTGTCTCTGTCTGCCTTCCATCTCTGGAATTTCCCAGGGGTAACATAGCTGTCGTGTATTAGCTTAAAATGGGATTCTCTCACCTCTGAGGAGAGAGTTGCTGACTTTACTCTACTGATGCTTTTCTCAACTTCCCCCGCTGTCACATCCTTTGCAAGCCTATCACTCCAAATGGAGGCTATCTTGTTTATGCAGGTTGTCCCCGCTAGTCTGTTCATCTTTGTGTACAATGGTGCTATAGAGGTGATGCCATGTCGAGCTAATTCTATGCTTTGTTTTATAGCTGTTTGGTCTCTGTTGTTCCCCTCCCTCCGTAGTGTGTCAAAGTAATGTCTGGCTTGCAAGTAAGCGTAGTGATGTGTTCTGGGCAGGTCAAACGTGGTTCTTAGAGTTTCAAAAGTCTGCATGAGTCCCCCCTCCCTTGTCATTGTTTGTCCTACTGTGCGAAGTCCCTGGCTCTTCCACTGAAGAAAAGCTTTAGTCGATATGCCTGCAGGGAACTCAGGGTTGCCGCACCATGGCAAATATGCGGTCAATCTGTGGTTGCCCCCTAGTGTCTTGCAAAACTGTCTCCAAGCTCTTGCCGGTTGGGCCAAGAGCTCCATGTCTTTTAAGTGTTTGGTCGCTTGGGTTTGGGTCATGTGTGGGATCATCTCTAAAGCCCATGGTTTCGTCAGTTCATTTTCCAACCTGGGGTCAGAGAACTTTCCCCGTCCCGTCAGCCAGTCAATAACAAATTTACATTGGGCCGCCCAGTTGTATAGTTCAAAGTTTGGTAGTGCTAATCCCCCCATCTCCCTTGGGGCGGTAAGCTTGAGAAAACTGACCCTGTGTTTCTTGTTGTTCCAAATAAATTTAAGCACCTTTCCCTTAATGTGATTTAAGTCTGATTTTCGCAGTATTGCTGGCAGAGTCTGGAAAAAATAAAGCAGTTTGGGGAAATAGATCATCTTTATAAGTCCCACCCTTCCCGATAGGTTCAAGGGCAGCGAAGTCCACCCCCCAATCAGGCTGTCTAATTGTTTAAGCAAGGGACCATAGTTAATAGAGTACCATCTGCGTGGGTCTGCGTGTAGTGTAATACCTAAATATTTGAAGTTACCCTCCACTATCCTAAAGTCATAGCCGGGAATTTGTTTTTTACCTTTTGACAATAACCAGAGTAGTTCAGTTTTGTCAGTGTTGACTTTGTATCCAGAGACTAAGCCAAATTCATTAATTGTTTCCATCAATTTTGGAATATTTTTTTGAGGGTCTTGTACGTATAACACCATGTCATCAGCAAAGATCGAGACATGCAAGGTCGACTCGCCTATGCGCATCCCCTGCATTGTCTGCCTAATTTTTATTGCCAGGGGCTCTATAGCCAGGTCAAAAAGGAGTGGGGAGAGGGGGCAGCCCTGTCTAGTGCCTCTATGGAGTGTGAAGGGTCTGGTAGGTGTGCCATTGATTAGGAGGGATGCTTGGGGTTCTCTATAAAGATTCTCAATGACCGTGAGAAATGCACCCTCGATGCCCATCTTGCCCATGGTGGTGTATAAATGTTCCCACAAGACCTTGTCAAAGGCTTTTTCAGCGTCTAAGAATAGAAGGGCTGCCTCGTCATGGGTCGCTATGTTCTGGTTATGTTGCGTTATGTTCCAATAGTGTTGGATAATTGTTTGGACTCTTCGAATGTTAAGTACTGAAGATCTCCCCTTAACGAAACCCGTCTGATCCTCGTGTACTAATGTCGGGAGTATATTTGCTAGCCTGTTTGCAAGGAGTTTAGTTAGTATTTTGTAGTCCTGATTAAGCAGGGAAATAGGACGATATGACTGAGTTAAAAGGGGGTCTCTACCCTCCTTTGGAATAATACTGATATTGGCTTCCGCAAACCTGGGGGAGGGTCTAACTTCACCACTGAGGAGACCATTGAACAGCTGCGTCAAAGTCGGGCCTATATCGGTTCCCATTATTTTATAAAACTCTGCTGGCAAGCCATCAGGCCCTGGAGTTTTCTCTAATGTTAGATCCTTAATTATGGTCAGAATTTCGTTCAAAGTAACGGGGCTATTGAGGCTGTCAAGTTGGGCTCTGTCAATCATTGGTATCCGCAACTGTTCCCAGAATCTGTCCATATCCCTTGGCAGTACCTCCTGTGGTGAGTAGAGATCTTTGTAAAAGTCAATAAATGCCCTTTGGATGTCTTCCTCCCTATTCAAAACTACGTCGCCCCGCTTAATAGCCAGTATAGGATTTTTTTTTGTCGCTAATTTCGTCATTCTCGCTAGCAGTCTTCCCGTCTTGCCTCCGAACCTATAGTACCTAGCCTGTATTTTAGAGTGTGTTTTGTTGGTTTGTTGGAGTATATAGTCATCTCTTGCTCGCTTAATGTCCTTGTATTTGAGTCTGTTGATTGTGTTTGGGTTCCTAAGATATTTATTCCTCGCATTTAAGATCTGTGCTAGTAGGAGTTCTGACTGTGCCCTGCTCTTTTTCTTGATGTTTGCGGCGTAAGCCGAGATAACCCCCCTCAAGACAGCTTTAGCTGTTTCCCAGAACAGTATAGGGTCACCTGCATGCAATTGATTGGTCTCTGCATATGCCAGCCATTCCCCTAGGATGTGTCTATAGAAGTTGGGGTCTTTGCATAAATACGCTGGGAACACCCACCTATTGGTTTTCCCCCTCCCGGGACTAAGTTGGATCTTGACTGCTACTGGGGCATGGTCTGAGATCGTTATTGGGTCTATCTCAGCTTCCAACACTCTGGGGCATATCTCTGTGGGTATCAGAAAATAATCGAGTCTGGCCATGGTGTCCTTTGCTACTGACATGCAGGTAAAATCCCTCTGCTCCGGGTATCTGGCTCTCCAGATATCTTGTAGCCCTAAGGTTTTCTTGAAATTATGAAGTATTAGGGATTCTTTTTTGGAGTTTCTAAAACTCTGAGGGGTAACGGCTTTCTTATCTGGGTTATAAAATCTATCGGCAGGGACCTGAGGAGCAATATTGAAATCCCCTCCGACAACAGTGGGCAGCGTGGTAAACTGCATTATCTTAGCGTGCAGTCCCCTCCAGAAATGTTGTTTCTGTCTTTGTGGCCCATACACTCCTACCAGAGCAAAGGGGATTCCCATGACCTCTAATTGAAGCATTACAAATCTCCCCTCCTGATCTATGTCGGTCTTAGTGATAGTGTACGTCAGGTGTTTTCTAAGTAGTATGGCCACACCTCTAGCTCGTCTCAGTTCGTATGGGGTGTATATAACTTCTCCCACCCAGCCCTGTTGCAATTTTTTGTGTTCAAGGTTCGTCAAATGTGTTTCCTCTAATATGGCTATGTCAACTTTTCTAGTTCTTAGGTAACGCAGGATAGATCTGCGTTTTTGCGGAGAGGTTATGCCTCCCACATTCCAGCTCATAATATGTAGATTATGTGTCATCTGTAACTCGGTTTGTGGATGGGATGTAGGGTAAGAAATTGATTACACGTAGGTCCGATAACACATTGTGTAAGAAACATTTTAGGTGTCTTGTTTGTACTTTACCACCAGATTTCAGACTAAGAACATTTCCCTTTGTCGGAGAGTCCCGGGGGAAGAGGAGAGCATTCTGCCAGCTAACTAAAAATAAAAACAACACGATTAACAACATTGAAGACAAATTAAACAGACATTTCAACAGATAGCTTTTAGAAAACAGAACCAATTGTTTTTTTCTTTCCATTGAAATAGCAATCACTTAGCGTCTAATTCAATAACTGTGTATAAACTTATTCATTACTTTGCTGCACTTTATCCCCTTTAGTTGTACTACTTTGGTATGTTGAGAATGATTTTCCCCTCAGTTGTTCAGGTCAGGTCTCTACCTAAATGATGTGGTTGTGACTATCTTCGTGTTTCGCATCCCTCCATTTACTAGTGCCAGAAAGGGTCATCTCTCCTCAGAGTATGTGTCTCCCGTATGTGTAATTTGTATTGGTGGAAATCAGCCTAACAGTTCTAGCATGTGATCTTCTCCGCCTGCCTGCCAGCGGGGGCCAGCATAGGAGGAGAGTATAATGTATAGGGGCACTGGAATTAGTAGTGTGCTGGAGGGTACCCTCTCCTTAGGTGAATGACCTTCATAGTGGGGGAGCTTGGGAGCTAAAGCTAGATAATCAAGCATGTCATTCAGTAGCCTCTAATATTTTTCTACTGGCTGCTCACCAAAATTATAAGCTAAAAGGTATTTGCAGTATGAAACAGAACAAATGAACAAACATATTCCCAAAGGCGTTCATGTTACCATATTAACCACTGAAAGACAAAAAAAAAGCTATTAACATAATGAGGGAGAGGGGTGTTCCCTTCCATACAGTCTTCTAGTGAGGTAGACTCATGTAAATGAGGGTGTCTCAATAGTAAAGTTTTCTAATTTTCCTCCCTCTCAGTGCTTATCAACAGGTCTTAGCATGTTACCAGTCCCTCAGATTGGGCTCTCCATCCTTTCATGTTTCCTTGTCAGCTAGTTCTTGTTCAAGTCTCAGGAACTTTCGCAGATGTTTAGGGTCATCGAAAAACTTAATTCCCTGCTGAGTCTGTAGTTTAAGTTTTGCTGGGAACAGCAGGGACACAGATCTCCCTGCCTCAATCAGCGATTTGCAGTAGGGAGAGAACTCCCTTCTTCTCCTGGAGATCTCGGCAGAGTAATCTTGGAAGATGAGGATTTTTTTCCCTTCAAACAGCAGTGGGGAACATTGTCGATAGGCTCTCAAGATCGTGATTTTATCTTTGAAATTAAGATAGCGTATCATCACTTGTCTGGGTCCCCTGGTTGTCTTTGGGTCTTGGTTAATGATCCCTATTCTGTGGGCTCTCTCAGCTACACATGGTATATCCTCAGATGAGAGGTGCAGGAGAGTGGGCAAGGTTTTTTCTGCAAATTCTAGGAGGTCAGTGCTTGAGATAGTTTCTGGCAGTCCCACAATGCGCAGGTTGTTCCGCCTTGAGCGGTTTTCGAGGTCGTCGAGTTTATCAGTTAATAACTTGTTTTGAGCCTCAAGCGCTATTATTTTGCTGGAGTTTTCTCGCTGCCTAATTTCTCCATCTCCCACCCTTTGTTCCACATGTTGGAGCCTTGAGGAGAACGATTTAAACTCAGATGACAGAGTATCCATTCCTGTTTGTAGTTGTTCTATTTTAGGCAGGAACAGGGCTGATATTTGGGACACTATAGGGTGGGTGTCTAATGTCTCTTCATCTGCAGCATCTGTGGCCATAACCTCAGCAGTATGAATTTCTGCTACTGCTTTGGTTTTTCTGTCTTGGTGTTTCTGTCTGCTCGACATTGTACCAGTGGTCTTCACAAAACTGGAGTAGTACCTCTGCATGCAATGTGTCTCCACTCAGGGAAAGTGGTTTGCGCTGTAAGTGGCTCTAGGTGCCGTAGAAAGGTATGGATTGCGGGGGGTGCAGCACAGTGTGAAAGGCTTATTTCATAATCAGAAATCGTGCATTATTCTCAGTATCTTTCAGAGCCATATAGAAAATCGGCATGGTCAGCCCTCTTCTCTCTTTGTTTGTCTTATTGTCCATTCGGATGTGGCTTATAGTCGATCCCTACTCCTGAGGGTGTCTGCTTTCAAACTTTTATTCCCGCTTGCCATTCCTCAGTGATAGGACTTCTATTTTCCCCCAATGTGTAGTAACACCGGGTCGGTGCATGTATTTGGAGCGTCTCTGTACTCAGTGTAGGCCCGCTCACGTGGCTTAGAGTTCGCCTAAAAGTGTTTAAGATTGGCCTGTCGTATGGCTGTACGGGTAGCAATGCCAGAGTTTATGTGTACCACACAGCAGGGGAGTCTGGCTATGTTTTGTTCGCAGCCCTTAAAGTGTTTTGCTGTATGTTAAGTGCCCCGGTTTCTTACCCTCGGTGTTTCCAAGATGGCGGCTCCCCTCTATGCTTTTCTCCGGTCTCTCACTCCGCCACTCCACGGTCTTAGTAGCATTTGTCTTGGCAGCTTAGAAGACCGGTACGGTAGGTTATCTGAGTGCGGTGAAATCTGAGCAGCAGTGAGGTGTTAGCAGTTGTTTCGTCGCGGCCGCGACTTTTCTTATTAGCGATATCTCGTTCCGGTGGGGGAGCCGTTGGCTTTGACTCCGTGCTGCAATAATGTCCGGACAGGTCCAGTAGGTCACCTGTCAAGGTTGGCGAGCTTTGTGGGCTATTGAGGTGTAGGATTTAGGAGTTTTTCAGTCTATGTCTCCGGAGCTCCTTTTACCTGCGTCGCGGAGGATAATCTTTTATCAACTGTTCCTAAATAAGAGCTGCACATCTTGTATCATATTTATTATGATTTTGTGTTGTTTCCTTTAATCAAAATTTTTCTGTTATTTGTTAGTTAGATAGATCATATTTTAGATATCTACTAACATATATGTATTGTGTGACCACTGTGCACAGTAGGTAGTTTATGTGACACTGTAAACTATATATTTACCAGTAAAACTTAATATTGGACTAAGAGTGCTGTTGTGAGGTATCTTTTTGTTCTTGTGTTTTATTATACTTACTACTACATACCTCAGCACCGATATCACTTTATATCTTTTGTCCTAAGATATTATTAAACCTGATCAAAGCGAACATTTGAGTTTAGAGTGTTGAAATAAGTTGAATTAAGTACTTTGTTTCTTACAAGGGGGTACTATCTGCGCTCGTGGCGTGTGTGTCTGACAGGGCTGAGCAGTATAAGCACTACTTGCTGGTGTATCATTTATAGGCTTACCGCTCTCTCTTACAGTTCTTACTTGTCCGAATTGCGACTTCAACCGAAGAGGATCATCTGTTACGTCTGTAGATCCACTAAAAGTATGGACTTCACCTTGCTAGGCTGTAGCGTTGCGGCGACTTGCACTTGTCTTGCTGTGCAAAAGTTTTCAATGGTGACCGGGCTTCTCTTCCAGTATAGCGTATGGCGCAGCAGCGTAAAGTACTCAGTGCTAAAAGTGATAAGCACAGCGTTGAGAGTCTCAGCGTTGCAAAAATGAGCTTATTGTGATCTATGGAGGTTCAGTAATCTTTTCCCATATTTTGCTGCAGGGATGGTTGATATATTGCCAGAATATGTTGTAGATATAGTGCTTATTGCACAGAGCTCCGGTTTTACACTGCTCTCATGGCAGTTTCCGCCTCCGCCCCTCTACTGTGACAGATTTAATATAATTTTGTAAATCACGACTTTTCAAAATAGGATTTTTGGATATATATATAAAAAAAAAAAACATGCAATATGAACAGGAGGGAATGGCAAGTGGTTAAATCCTGATCACAAAGACGCTATTGCCAATAGATATCCTATTTAAAAAGTACAGCAAAATACAATGACAAAAATCTTGCTATGCAATAAAGGAAACATTTTAAGAAGGTAATTGCTAAACACTAGATGTGTCATGAGTTCTGTTTTTGTGTATTTTCTACAGATCTCATTAGCTGTACAAGATAACACATATTAAATACAAATGCTTATGTAAATTTCTGTCCCACCCAATACCGATGGTATATACTACAGCAATAAATATTGGTTTAATTGATCTAGACCATTTTTTTATATATACACATCTAAAATGGCATATGTGGCCATTTCAGAGGCCCAGTTATCGAAAGTGCCACAAGACAGCGAGATATTCATAAAGACTCCGTCACCATGTCAAGAAAGCCAGTGAGAGGCAGTATTGTCAAGTGGTGTTTTACTCTGCATTGCAATGGTGGCGATCCTGGCAAAATATTCCAAGCAGCATCCCACCTACATTGAAGATCCCTTTTAAATATATCACCAAAACAAACATACCTATTAACCCCTAAACCAACATAACACCCTACTGCAAACTATCCCTACACTACTTAACCCCCTAACCGCCAATACCCCCACCGCAAACTACCCCTAACCTATTAACGCCCTAACTGCCAATACCCCCACTGCAAGTTATCCCTACACTACTTAACCCCCTAACCACCAATGCCCCACCACAAACTATCCCTACATTGCTTAACCCCTTAACTGCCAATACCCTACACTACTTAACACCCTAAATGTCAATAACCCCACTGCAAACTAACCCTAACTTATAAACGCACAGCAACGAGACAGTGCTATTTTAGGAAGCCATCTAGAGGGAGGGACTAATAGCGCGGCCTTGCCACTCGCGGCAAGACCCGCGCTATTATAGCAACACAATCCCTTAACAACAAGGGTACGTTAACGACCAGGGTAATTATGTTATCAAAGTCAATAGCCAAAGCTTTAAATATTTACATAACAGCATTTGTTTAACTTTGCAAAGTTAAAAATTATGTAGCTTTGTAACACTATAAAGTTGAGGCTACTGTTTTTTATAACGTATTTATATTTAGAAAAATGAATATTAATGTTTAAAATAAAGAAAAGAACACGGAAAAACAGCTGTTTAAAATCTATACAATACTTAAACGGACAGTCTACACCAAAATTTTATTGTTTAAAAAAATAGATACTTTACTTTACTACCCATTCCCCAGCTTTGCACAACCAACATGGTTATCTTATATAATAAAAAGCCAAGTGTGTTTGTCCGAAGCTGTCATGCGCAGTAGAGACTGCACGAGAGGACAAACACACCTGGCCTTCTAACTGAGCTGGCGTCGTGTGGTGGAGTGGGCGTGGTCGGGCGGGTGCGACGCAGGCAGGGCCGGGCGTGACACGGGCGGGGATGGGCAGGGCTGGGCGGGGCCAGATGCCGAGGGATAGAGAGAGCAGAAGAGGGGGGATACAGTGAGGGAGAGACAGCAAAAGAGAGAGGGGAGAGAGACAGCAAAAGAGAGATGGGAAAAGAAAGCGCAAAAGAGAGAGGGGAAGAGAGACAGCAAAAGAGAGACGGGAAAAGAGAGCGCAAAAGAGAGGGGGAGAGACTAGAGCGCAAAAGAGAGGGGGAGAGACTAGATCTCAAAAGAGAGGGGGAGAGACTAGAGCACAAAAGAGAGGGGGAAGAGAGAGCACAAAAGAGAGGGGGAGAGACTAGAGCGCAAAAGAGAGGGGGAGAGACTAGAGCGCAAAAGAGAGGGGGAGAGACTAGAGCGCAAAGGAGAGGGGGAGAGACTAGAGCGCAAAAGAGAGGGGGAGAGACTAGAGCGCAAAAGAGAGGGGGAGAGACTAGAACGCAAAAGAGAGGGGGAGAGACTAGAACGCAAAAGAGAGGGGGAGAGACTAGAACGCAAAAGAGAGGGGGAGAGACTAGAACGCAAAAAAGAGGGGGAGAGACTAGAACGCAAAAGAGAGGGGGAGAGACTAGAACGCAAAAGAGAGGGGGAGAGACTAGAACGCAAAAGAGAGGGGGAGAGACTAGAACGCAAAAGAGAGGGGGAGAGACTAGAGCGCAAAAGAGAGGGGGAGAGACTAGAGCGCAAAAGAGAGGGGGAGAGACTAGAGCGCAAAAGAGAGGGGGAGAGAGAGCGCAAAAGAGAGGGGGAGAGAGAGCGCAAAAGAGAGGGGGAGAGAGAGCTCAAAAGAGAGGGGGAGAAAGAGCGCAAAAGAGAGGGGGAGAGAGAGCGCAAAAGAGAGGGGGAGAGAGAGCGCAAAAGAGAGGGGGAGAGAGATTGCAAAAGAGAGGGGGAGAGAGAGCGCAAAAGAGAGGGGGAGAGAGAGCGCAAAAGAGAGGGGGGGAGAGCGCAAAAGAGAGGGGGGGGAGAGCGCAAAAGAGAGGGGGGGGGGAGAGCGCAAAAGAGAGGGGGGGAGAGAGCGCAAAAGAGAGGGGGGGAGAGAGAGCGCAAAAGAGAGGGGGAGAAAGAGCGCAAAAGAGAGGGGGAGAGAGAGCGCAAAAGAGAGGGGGAGAGAGCGCGCAAAAGAAAGGGGGAGAGAGAGCGCAAAAGAAAGGGGGAGAGAGAGCACAAAAGAGAGGGGGAAGAGAGAGAGAGCAAAAGAGAGGGGGAAGAGAGAGAGAGCAAAAGAGGGGAGAGGAGAGGAGATACAAGGTAATCATAGAGGTAAAAAAGTATAAAAGGAATTATCTATCTTTTTTAAATAATAAATTATTTGGAATAGACTGTCCCTTTAAAGGGATATAAAGTCAAATTTAAACTTACGTGATTTGGATAGAGCAGGCAATTTCAAACAACTTTCCAATTTTCCGCTGTTATCAAATTTGCTCTATTTTCTTGGTATCTTTTATTAAATGTAAAAATAGGTAGGCTCATAAGAGCTCAGGAGTGTGCACGTGTATAACAAAGCTACAAATAATGTTGCAAAACACTGCTGCTATAGAGTACTCCCAGTTCAGCCCCCTTTTTTTGAAATATATATCCACAGACCGACAGACTGCGAGCCTGGCGAACCCAAGTAGGCAGTTTTTTCATCGGCCTATCGATATTTTGAATATTGGGGCCAGAGTGCATTGCACATGCACAACTTAATAGACTTATTCCAAACCATCTTGGAATACTCACAAATATGTAAGGCTATTTTTAGGCAGGGGTGAAAAAATACAAATGGTAATAGTTCATTTTTATCAATTAACAAAATGCAAAGTGAGTGAACAGAAGAAAAATCTAAATCAAATTAATATTTGTTGTGATCAGGGGCGAAACTACAGGGGGTGCAGAGGTCGCGGATGGGGGCCCAGCTTTAAAAAAAAATGTTTTTGTTTTGTTTTACAATAAATACGTTGACCTGCCACTGCCTGCACTGATATCATGTAAGTGTGACATGATGCCTCACTAGTGTCTCTGACTACAGGCGTTAGTGTTTCTGTTTTACCCATTGGTGTTTATGTGTGTGTTTGTGCGTGTGTGTATGTATTATGTATGTATGTGACCGTGTGTGTATTTATGCATGTATGTTTGTGTTTGTATGTTTGTGGAACCAGCAAATTACAGAACTTGTTACTACAGCATGGGGGGCGGGGGGTAAACAGTGTCAGTCTATACAGTACCACTATATACAGTACGGGGGGTTAGACCATGTCACAGACTACTGTGGTCATTTTATAAAGTACTGGGGAGGGGAGGGGAGGGCCAGCCATCTCACCAACAGATTACAGACTGTGTCACTGACTCACTATATACAGTACTGGTGGGTTAAACAGTGTCACTATATACGGTAATAGGGGGTCAGACCATCTCACAGACTGTGGGCACAGGGGACCTCCTTTTTCAGACATGTAATCTGATTCAGATTTTTTTTCTGTGTTAAATGTAAAAAAAAAAAAAGATATGTATCAAATTCACTTTTTTTTAAGGGAGGTGGGCCCTTCTTAGATTCTTGCGCCTCTGGTTGTGATCATCCTTTACCTTGTTATTGATTCTTGATAAACCAACACTTATTATTACAATGAAAGAGAAGGTTTGTCCATCATCGCAAAACATTGTGACAAAGCAATAAAGAAAAAAAACAAACATCAAGCATATGGCAGTACAGACAATAAGACAAATGTACGTCAGTTATATTATTCTGTGAACCAGTTAACGTGTTATTAACACAGCAGTAGATGCATGACAAATCATAAACACATGGAACAGCTGCTGACAAAAATAAATAGTTTTAACATGTTGTCCATAATATAATAAATATAAAACCACTGGATGCTTTAAACTCAATACAAAGTGTTGGGTCTTTACTTATTTATATATATATAAAAAAAAAATAGAAACACATATGCACAACCCCCTGCTCTCCCCCTCATCAGCCGCTAACGCAGTCCACTCTTTATCCACCCTTTACTTTCAAAACAGTATACATTCTTCTAGGTAAACTTGCACACAGTTTTGTAACCCCTTAAAGGGACACTGAACCCAAATTTTTTATTTCGTGATTCAGATAGAGCATGCAATTTTAAGCAACTTTCTAATTTACTCCTATTATCAATTTTTCTTTGTTCTCTTGCTATCTTAATTTGAAAAAGAAGGCATCTAAGCTATTTGTTTGGTTCACACCCTGGACAGCACTTGTTCACAGGTGGATGAATGCATCCACCAATCAACAAGAACAACCTAGGTTGTTCACCAAAAATGGGCCGGCATCTAAACTTACATTCTCGCATTTCAAATAAAGATACCAAGAGAATGAAGAACATTTGATCATAGAAGTTGCTTAAAATTGCATGATCTATCTGAATCACAAAAGAAAATATTTAAGTTCAGTGTCCCTTTAAGCATTTCAGACTAAAACTTCCTCAAAACGACCAGAGCATTTTTAGTATTTTTGCTATCACTCTATTTATATTTACCTATCAAAACGATATATATTTTGTTTTAGTAGAGAACCCAAGGTATTGATCTAGGCTCATTTTGGTATATTTCATGTCACCGTTTTGCTGCAAAAGTCGATCATATTTAAAAAAAATTGTTAACTTTTTCCCAAACTTTGGGGTTCTTACTGAAATTATTTACATACTGCTTGTGCAATCATGACACAAATTATTGTAAAAGCTTCTCTGGGATCCCATTTGTTAAAAAATACAGGTATACCTCACTTTACAGCGCTTCACTTTACAGCGATTCGCTAATACAGCTGAAGTTCAACCTCCAAAGATTTTTAAATAGTGCTGTAATCATCATGAGATTGCGTGAAAAGTGACTGGGCCCATTTAGTTATGCGCAGTTCACTCTGTTTACAGCATTTCAGTGCAAACTGTGTCTCAGTGCTATAGTCTGGCAAATTTTACTACAGTCATTGTCACTATTTTACAGGTACAGTATTTATTGAATACTAATTGAATACTGTGCTGTGCTAGTGTTAAACTAAACTTAGCACTATTGTACACCTAATATAAGTTAGTTCAAACATGTTTTCAAGCTTTTAAACACACTGGCAAGTGAAAAGAAGGCTAAAACCGCCTTGTTTCACTTTAAGGCGGTTTTCACTTTACAGCGGGGCTCCGGTCCTTAACCCGCTGTATGAGCGGGGTATACCTGTAGCAGACACGCATGGCTTTGCCATTGCTATTGGCAATTAGAAGGCCACAAATTGCAGCTGTGCACCACACTTCTGAAATTATTGACAGTTAAGGGGTTAATCGGGTAGCTTGTTAGGTTAAGTTTAGCTTTAGTGTAAAGATTACCCTCCCACACCCTGATCCCTCTTAAACAGCTCACTTCCTCCCTCACCACCATCTTAGGTACTGGAAGACAGTCTGCCAATGTAAAGTTTTGGTCCTTTTTTTTAAACTAATTTATTATTATTATTATCATTTTCTGCAGTGTAGGATTACCCCCTTACTTTCCCACCACCCTAATCCCTCCCAAACAGCTCTCTAACCCTCCCTCCTCTCACTAGTGTCACCATTTTAGGTACTCAGTTTACATACATTTTGTGTTTTAGTTTTGTTTTTTTGTTAATACAAATTTTTCTGTAGTGTAGCGCCCCCACCCTCCACTACAGAAAAAAAAGTATTGAGAGCGGCAGGGAAGGAGGGAGGGAGAATGGGATCCAAGTGGATGGGGATTTTGGCTCGTGTACACAGGCTTTAAGACTAGTATAAAATAAATATAAACAAAAGTATTGAATAAAGAACAAGCTGTTTTTTTCCCCTTAAAGGGACATTAAACTGCTGGGCACAACTGCACTAGAATGGTTACTACTCACTATGTTGTTGCATTTCATCCTGCTCCTGCAGCTGTTTACAAAATCAGTTCTCCTGTGTGAGATACTGAATCTCCACCTCTTTGTACTGGGGGCTGCCATATTGAAGCTCAGGTAGTCTCACAACCTATGACATAAGCTGTGCACACTCACAGATCATTAATATTTACTATTTTTTTTACAGCTGTATTAAAACAGAACTGATTTGTAGCTGTAGGAACATTATGAAATGCAATAACATAGTGAGTAGTTACCATTCTTTTGTAGCTGTGCACTGTAGTTTAATGTCCCTTTAAGTTTTGCAAAGTTTTGGTGATCTGGAGATGACACTCCAAATAGTTTGTTAGATTATGGTATAGCTTGGTAGTTTGTATAATGCTGATGTTGGTAAGATTTCTAAATGTTTTTTTTAATTGTACAATAGAGTTTATGCTGAGAGTCACATATCTCTGATCTATAGCTTTCCCAGATTGTTAAATGGGAGAATGATGAAGCATTTTGGGTGTTGTAGTTCAACAGCTTTGCTATTGAAGAGTGATCAGAATAGAGCATGATGGGTATTGTAGTTCTCAGCCTACTGGGCAGTTCTGAATCTGATTTCTGTACAGGATGAGATGTTGTTCCTGTATCCTCTGAGAGGGAGCACTGTGGATACCGTCTTTCACAGCTATGGGGTATGGTCTAATTTGTCAGATACATGATTAAACTATTAACAGAAATAAATAGATCAAATTGTTGTTTACCTCTTTGTTTTGCAGTTATAAAAATAGACCAAAGTAGGATTTTCTAAATCTGTAAAAAATAATGTAACCAAAAGTACCAAAGCTAATTACATTATAAAAATAATCAAGCTCCCTTTTGTAAAAAATAACTTACAGCCAAAGATTTAAAGAGATACTTACCATACTTCAATCAAAAGTTGATTCTAGCACTTATGGTTTCTAAACATCTGTGCATATTTGTCATACGTTTCATATGTAGTCAAAATTTTGGTTTATTCCTTGTAGTAGGACCATCAGAGCAGACTATGTATATTTTTAGCAGATTGCAGAAGTGTAACCAGGGCAAAATATCAGCACATCACCTTGCATGTACTCACCCCAAAACCATTTGTCTAAAAGGCCCACCTTGGAGCTGAGGACACAGTAGCCAACTAGCCATGCACTCCCTATTTACCTCTATGGGAGAGGGGCAGTAAACTGGCAGCTGCTGATGTTGGTATTTGTTGTCACACACACCCCTTAGGTAATGGCCCCAAAAGTGTCCCTTTTTACCATTATAAAAATGTTATGGAATGTTGTTTTTTTCTTTTTTACTTTTGCAATACTTATTTTTAATGCAAAACATATTATGGTATGTTTAACTAACATTCATTCAAGTATATAATATATAAAATGTATAATGGAAACCACAAATGTTTATTTTAGCAGGTAAAGCGTTTTAGAAAGGATACATTTAGATATGATGAGTTCAATATGAATAAATCCAGAGTGGCTTACTTAAAGGGATATTAAACAGTGCTCCTTTGGTAAAAACAAATATTTTAAATAAAAGTGAACCTAAAAAGAAACATATTGTGTAAAAAAAGAGCAAGAGCTTTCTTGCATAATGAGCACTTAGAAATTCTCAGTGTAGCCCTGCCCCAGTGTAATACGGAAGATGACATATGTGAAACTTAGGTTATATTCTCACAAATCTAGGCATGAGCAAGTCTGACTCTCTGTTATCTTGTCTATTCACTTAAAGGAACAGTCAACACAAACATTTTTATTGTTAAAAAGATAATGCCTTTACTACCCATTCCCCAGTGTTGCACAACCAACATTGTTATATTTATATACTTTATTACCTTTTAAACCTCTAAATTTCTGCCTATTTCTAAGCCACTACAGACAGCCTCTTATCACATGTTTTTTTATTAGCTTTTCACAACAGGGGACTGCCAGTTCATGTGAGCCATATAGATAATATTGTGCTCACGCCCCTGTGTTGAGGATGACACTGCACTTATTGGCTTAAATGCAAGTCAATAGATAATAAATAAAAAGTCATGTGATCAGGGGGCTTTCAGAAGATGCTTAGATACAAGGTAATCACAGAGGTAAAAAGTGTATTAATATAACCATGTTTTCTGTGCAAAACTGGGGAATGGGTAATAAAAGGATTATCTATATTTTTAAACAATAACAAGTCTGGTGTAGTCTGTCCCTTTAACAAATGTAATGTGGGTATGCCATTAAAGGATGATCTATCTATAAAACAATTTCAGTTGACTGTCCCTTTAATAGTAACCAGCCAGTAAGTTGTATCACATCAGGTTAAGATAAACCTCTTACTCCTTGTAAGGCTGTGAGAGGAAGTAAGGGACAAGCACAAATGTAGTGTAAAAAAAGAAATAAAGGTAAAATCTATTTAAAAAGATGAATAATAATATTGCACTGATTTCTATTAAGTATAAGACACAGCTCAGTGTTTTTTTTTTATTATTACAACAAGGAAACAAACAGTTTAACATCCCTATAATGCACACACCACTCTGTTGACTTTGCTGACCACCCAGGCCAAACTTAAAGGGACATGAAACCCAAAATGTTTCTTTTCTGATTCAGATAGAGAATACAATTTACTTCTATTATTTAATTTGCTTCCTTCTCTTGTTATCCGTTGCTGAAAGGTTTATCTAGGCAAGTTCAGGAGCAGCAGAGAACCTAGGTTCTAACTGTTGATTGGTGGCTGTATAAATATACTGATTGTCATTGGCTCACCCAGGTGTTCATTTAGAAACCAGTAGTGCATTGCTGCTCCTTCAACAAATTATACCAAGAGAATGAAACAAATTAGATAATAGAAGTAAATTAGAAAATTGTTTTAATTTTTTTTTTTATGATTCAGATAGAACACACAATTTTAAACAACTTTCCAAATGACTTCTATTATCCAATATCTTTGTCTCGTTATCCTTTGTTGAAATGCATACCTAGGTAGGCTCCAGATCTGGGAGCTATGCCTTTAGTCATTAGCTTACCAATGTGTTTAGCTATCTCCCAGTAGTGCCTTGCTGCTCCTTCAATAAAGAATACCAAGAGAATGAAGCAAAATTGATAACAAAAGTTAATTGGAAAGTTTTTAAAAATGTATTTTCTATCTGACTCATGAAAGAAAAATTTAGGGTTTATTACCATTTAAGTAACATTATTAAATATCTGGAAATGTTATAATATTAGAAAGTATTACACCGGCTACTTCATAATGCCATCCGGCTGGCAAAATTTCCTGTGGAGAACACTGTAGGAGGTACAGGCTCCCAAAACAAGGGTACCAAGAGATATAGGTCTGCTACAGAGTCTCACATCCTAGGCGACTTTATTAATCCTTGAAGCTGCATTTGAGCCATGTTGAACCAGTCAACTTAAATTCATGCCTTGTCTATTTGTAAAATATATAATGCAATCCCTTTTTTAAATACATGCAGGTACTATACCATTGTCATGAAACATGCACACTTTTTTTTTTTTTTTTAAATACTGCACTTGTCTGGACCAGGGACATATTGTTTTATAGCAAATTGGTACTTTCTTTCATGTAATTGGCAAGAGTCCGTGAGCTAGTGATGTATGGGATATACAATCCTACCAGGAGGGTCAAAGTTTCCCAAACCTCAAAATGCCTATAAATACACCCCTCACCACACCCACAATTCAGATTTACAAACTTTGCCTCCTATGGAGATGGTGAAGTAAGTTAGTGCTTGATTTTCTACGTTGACATGCGCTTCTCAGCATTTTGAAGCCCGATTCCTCTCAGAGTACAGTGAATGTCAGAGGGACGTGAAGGGAGTATCGCCTATTGAATTCTATGGTTTTCCTTGCGGGAAATCTTTTCATAGGTTCTCTGTTATCGGTCGTAGAGATTAATTTCCTACCTTCCTTTTCAGATCGACGATATACTCTCATATTCCATTACCTCTACTGATAACCGTTTCAGTACTGGTTTGGCTATCTGCTATATGTGGATGGGTGTCTTTCGGTAAGTATGTTTTCATTACTTAAGACACTCTCAGCTATGGTTTGACACTTTATGTATTAATGTAAAGTTCTAAATATATGTATTGTACTTATATTTGCCATGAGTCAGGTTTATGTATATTTCCTTTTGCAAACTGTCAGTTTCAAAATTGGGAAAAACATATTTACAAAGTTATTTTTTTCTTACCTGGGGTATAGTCTTTTCTTCAAAATTGACTGTTTTCTTTCATTTTCGCGGGCAAAATTAGGCTTGCGTGGCCGCAAAATGCTAATGTTTATTGCGTCATTCTTGGCGCTAGAATTTTTTTGGTGCGAAAGTTACGTTCATTGACGCAAATTCGCCATTTCCGGCGTCTTAGTTGATGGCAGGTTCCTTGCACAAGGTTGCGTCTGCCATGACGCGAGTTGCGTCATTTCCGGATGTTGTCAACGCCAAAAAATGTAATTTTGCATTGCGCGTCATATTTGGCGCCAAATTATTTAATTTTTTAAACCCCACTTCCTATATGCCTCTTGCCTTTTTCTATGCTGAGAGGGTTATACTGTTTGCATTTTTTCCCCATTCCTGAAACTGCCATATAAGGAAATTGATAATTTTGCTTTATATGTTTTTTTTTTCTCTTACATTTGCAAGATGTCTCAATCTGATCCTGTTTCAGAAACCACTGTTGGATTCCTGCTGCCTGATAACAGTTCTACCAAAGATAAGTGTATCTGTTGTAAATTAGTAGAGATTATATCTCCAGCGGTAGTATGTAACAGTTGTCATGATAAGCTTTTACATGCATAGAATGTATTCATCAGTACTAGTACAATGCCTGTTGTTCCTTCAACATCTAATGTACATGATATCCCTGTGAATATAAAAGATTTTATTGCTGATGCGATTCAGAAGGCTTTGTCTGCTATTCTGCCTTATAATAAACCTAAAAGGTCTTTTAAAACTTCTCATAAAGTTGATGAAATTTCAAATGACCGACAACATACTGATTTATCCTCCTCTGATGAGGATCTATCTGATTCAGAAGATCCTACCTCAGATATTGACACTGACAAATCTACTTATCTCTTTAAGATGGAGTATATTCATTCCTTGTTAAAAGAGGTGTTTATTACTTTGGATATTGAGGAAACTAGTCCTCTTGATATTAAAACTAGTAAATGTTTAAATTCTGTTTATAAACCTCCTGTGGTTACTCCAGAGGTTTTTCCAGTTCCTGATGCTATTTCTGATATGATTTCAAAGGAATGGAATAGGCCTGTTCCTTCTTTTATTCCTTCTGCTAGGTTTAAAAAGTTGTATCTTTTGCCAGCAATTAGATTAGAGTTTTGGGAAAAAATCTCCAAAGTTGATGGGGCTATATCTACTCTTGCCAAACGTACTACTATCCCTATGGAAGATAGTACTTCCTTTAAGGACCATTTAGATATGAAACTTGAATCTTATCTAAGGAAAGCTTATTTATATTCTGGCTATCTTCTCAGGACTGCCATTTCTATGGCTGATGTTGCAGCTGCATCAACTTTTTGGTTGGAAAGTTTAGCGCAACAGGAAACAGATCCTGATTTGTCTATCATTGTTCGCTTGCTTCAACATGCTAATCATTTTATCTGTGATGCTATTTTTTAGATAAAATATTTTTTATTAACCACAAACCTCCTCCTTGTACATCAGGTAAATGACATGTAACTTACAATGAGAAAAAAAGACAAGAAAAACGTTAGGCAGCAAAACACATATTACCTTACACACAATTATACTCTTTATCTAAGCTGCTATATTTTCTACGGTCCATCTCAGAATATGTGGAGGCTTCTCTCATTTTCATACTTTTCCCTTTGGTTTCTCCTTTTAAATGTCAGTGGATACAACAGTCTATATCGGAGAAATGTAATCTTGGGGGTGGTATTCTTATCACTTTAGCAATATTATTAATCTAACTAGAACCAATGAACAAAACTCAACAAATCTCAAAACACAACATGTGAAACTAATGGAGCCACGGGCACCTGTCGCCCTAGTGTTTATCTATATGGCTAATAGTAGCTTCCTCATCAATTTTCCCTATATTGGGTAACCTATCATGTCTGATCGGCAACTATTATTCTCTAAGACTTCTCTGCCTTTCTCCCTAACTTATTCTTCCATTACCTTTAAGTATCCAGTAAAACCAGATCTTCTGGAACGCAGGCCCTGTATCCTGTATAACTGCTGCTGTCTCGTACATCGAATAAATCATCTGTATTCTAGTTAAAACCTCTGTCCATGTAGGTATCTCATTTTTCCAATATTTAGCTATAGCTATTCTTGTGGTGGTACAGAGGATTCGGATAAAAGTGTTTATATGTGGATTTAATCCCGGAACTGTCTCGTGCAACAGTGCCTGGGCCGGTGTAAGCGAGATTCGCTCATCTAATAATATGCTCAGCAGTGCAGATAACTCCCCCCAAATGTTTTGGACTTTAGGGCAATCCCACCACATGTGGAGATATGATCCCCTAACCTTACACCCTCTATAACAGTGGCTAGAACCTCCTGATGTCATATGGGTTGTTTTTACTGGTGTCAAGTACCATCTAAAAGTTGTCTTCAGTACGTTCTCTCTGAGGTCTGCACTAATAAGGCCCCTACTAGCGTGATGGAATATATCACTCCATTTGTCTATCGTATGCTCCTTCGCTATATCTCCCTCCCAGTTTAGTAGCAGTGTAGTTTTAGTTAAGTATTTATTTTCCTGCAGCGATATGTATAAACTAGAGATTGCTTTCTTGGGTCTGTTAACTGCTGTACATAAATTTTCAAGAGTCGTCCTTTGACTATGTGGTCTAGCACTATTAATGTGTATTCGTATAGCTGATGTGACCTGTAGGTAAAGAAACCAGTGTATCTGAATAGGCTCTAATTTTTGTCTGAGTTGCGTGAAGGTCAGTATTTTACCTTGTGAATGCAAATCCGCCACCCTGTATAAGCCTTTATTTTCCCATTTCTTTATATGGTATCTAAACTCCTCATTTAACAAAAATTTTAGCGGCATTATTAGGGACTAGTACTAAAGCCCGTGTACACGGGCCATTTTTTTCAGAACAGCGGTCCCACCCCTTGCTCTCTCCCCCCTTTCTTTTGCTCTCTCTTCCCCCCTCTCTTTTGCTTTCTTTCCCCCCTCTCTTTTGCTTTCTCTCCCCCCTCTCCTTTGTTCTCTCTCTCCCCTCTTTTGCTCTCTCTCTCCCCTCTTTTGCTCTCTCTCTCCCCTCTTTGGCTCTCTCCATCCTTTCTTTTGCTCTCTCTCCCCCCTCTTTGGCTCCCCCCCCTTTGGCTCTCCCCCCCTCTTTGGCTCCCCCCCCCTCTTTGGCTCTCCCCCCCCCCCTCTTTGGCTCTCTCCCCTCTTTTGCTCTCTCTCCTCTTTGGCTCTCTCTCTCCCCTCTTTGGCTCCCCCCCCCTTTGGCTCTCTCTCCCCCCTCTTTGGCTCTCTCTCCCCCCCTCTTTGGCTCTCTCTCCTCTTTGGCTCTCTCTCTCCCCCCTCTTTGGCTCTCCCCTCCCCTTTGGCTCCCCCCTCCCCTTTGGCTCCCCCCCTCTTTGGCTCTCCCCCCCCCCTCTTTTGCTCTCCCCTCCCCTCTTTGGCTCTCTCCCCCCTCTTTTGTTCTCTCCCCCCTCTTTGGCGCTCTCCCCCCCTCTTTGGCTCTCCCCCCCGTCTTTGGCTCTCCCCCCCCCTCTTTGGCTCTGCCCCCCCTCTTTGGCTCTCTCTCCCCCCTCTTTGTCTCTCTCCCTTCTTTTGCTCTCCTCTTTGGCTCTCTTTCCTCTTTGGCTCTCTCTCTCCCCCCTCTTTGGCTCTCCCCCCCTTTAGCTCTCTCCCCCCCCCTTTGGCTCTCCCCCCCCCCTCTTTGGCTCTCTCTCCCCCCTCTTTGGCTCTCTCTCTCCCCTCTTTGGCTCTCTCTCCTTTTTGGCTCTTTTTCCTCTTTGGCTCTCTCTCTCCCCCCCTCTTTGGCTCTCCCCCCCTTCTCTTTGGCTCTCCCCCCCTTCTCTTTGGCTCTCCCCCCCCTTCTCTTTGGCTCTCTCTCCCCCCCCCTTCTCTTTGGCTCTCTCTCCCCCCCTTCTCTTTGGCTCTCTGCCCCCCCTTCTCTTTGGCTCTCTGCCCCCCCCCCTTCTCTTTGGCTCTCTGCCCCCCCTTCTCTTTGGCTCTCTGCCCCCCCTTCTCTTTGGCTCTCTGCCCCCCTTCTCTTTGGCTCTCTGCCCCCCCCCTTCTCTTTGGCTCTCTGCCCCCCCCCCTTCTCTTTGGCTCTCTGCCCCCCCCCCCCTTCTCTTTGGCTCTCTGCCCCCCCCCCCCCTTCTCTTTGGCTCTCTGCCCCCCCCTTCTCTTTGGCTCTCTGCCCCCCCCCCTTCTCTTTGGCTCTCTGCCCCCCCCCCTTCTCTTTGGCTCTCTGCCCCCCCGCCTTCTCTTTGGCTCTCTGCCCCCCAGCCTTCTCTTTGGCTCTCTGCCCCCCAGCCTTCTCTTTGGCTCTCTGCCCCCCCCCGCCTTCTCTTTGGCTCTCTGCCCCCCCCTTCTCTTTGGCTCTCTGCCCCCCCCTTCTCTTTAGCTCTCTGCCCCCCCCCTTCTCTTTGGCTCTCTGCCCCCCCCCCTTCTCTTTGGCTCTCTGCCCCCCCCCTTCTCTTTGGCTCTCTGCCCCCCCCTTCTCTTTGGCTCTCTGCCCCCCCCTTCTCTTTGGCTCTCTGCCCCCCCTTCTCTTTGGCTCTCTGCCCCCCCTTCTCTTTGGCTCTCTGCCCCCCCCTTCTCTTTGGCTCTCTGCCCCCCCCCTTCTCTTTGGCTCTCTGCCCCCCCCTTCTCTTTGGCTCTCCGCCCCCCCCCTTCTCTTTGGCTCTCTGCCCCCCCCTTCTCTTTGGCTCTCTGCCCCCCCCTTCTCTTTGGCTCTCTGCCCCCCCTTCTCTTTGGCTCTCTGCCCCCCCTCCTGCTCCCTCTCTGCCCCCCCCTCCTGCTCCCTCTCTGGCTCTGTCTTCGCGGGACCCCGCCCGGCCACGCCCCATTGCGGCAACACCCGCCCGGCCACGCCCCTCACGACGCCCGACCACGCCCCTCGCGACGCTCCCGTCGGCCACAAACAGCTGTGAGGTCTGGGGAGCGCGTTGCCGCTTCTCACGCAGCAGACCTCACAGCTGTTGAGTAGCTCGCGCTCCCTATCTCACAGCTGCTTGTATGCTGTGTACCTCGCGCTCCCAATCTGTCAGCTGTCAGCTATGCCGAGGTGCGCGAGAATAGAATCTAAGGCCAAGTGTTTGTCTGTACTGCGCATGACGGCTTCAGACAAACACTTGTCTTTTATAATATAGGATTGCTTAGGAATTAACTTCCCTATCTGTTGGATCTTAGCCCATTGTTTCTTAGTCATTTGCGTAATTTTGTTTTGGTAAGCTTTTGGGTCTTTGTTCTTTACAGTACCCCATATAATATCGTCAGGTTCCTCCATCCCCCCCATGGTTGCCTCCAAAGCGGGCCAGAGAACATCTTTCTGTCGTCTACCAAGTATTGAGTTCTGCGCCAGTCTTGCTGCTGTGTAATAATCCTGTAAATTGGGAGCACCCACCCCCCCAACTGTCTATGTGATGCTATTTTTTATATAATCAAAATTGATGTTAAATCTATGTCTTTAGCTATCTTAGCTAGAAGAGCTTTGTGGCTTAAATATTGGAATGCTGACATGGTATCTAAGATAGATTACTATCTCTTTCTTTCCAAAGTATCAATTTATTTGGTTCTCAGTTGGATTCAATTATTTCAACTGTTACTGAGGGGAAGGGAGTTTTTTTTACCTCAGGATAAAAGATCTAAGGGTAAATCTAAGGCTTCTAATAATTTTCGTTCTTTTCAACAGAATAAGGAACAGAAAGTCAATCCTTCCCCCAAAGAATCTGTTTCCAATATGAAACCCTTTTCAAGTTGGAATAAATCCAAGCCTTTTAAAAAACCAAAGCCAGCCCCCAAGTCTGCATGACGGTACGGCCCTTATTCCAGCTCAGCTGGTGGGGGGCAGATTCAAATTTTTCCAAAACATTTGGGCAGATTCTGCCCAAAATCAATGGATTCAGAGCATTGTCTCTCAAGGTTATCTCATGCGTTCCAGCAATCCCAGTGAAGGCTCAGGCCTTTCTGAAGTGTGTTTCAGATCTAGAGCTTTCAGGGGTAATTATACCAGTTCCGTTTCGGGAACAGGGTCTGGGGTTTTATTCAAATCTATTCATTGTCCCAAAGAAAGAAAATTCATTCAGGCCAGTTCTGGATCTGAAAATTTTGAACCGTTTTGTAAGAGTGGCAACTTTCAAAATGGTGACTATAAGGACTATTCTGCCTTTTGTTCAGCAACGTAATTATATGTCCACAATAGACTTACAGGATGCATATCTTCATATTTCGATTCATCCAGACCACTATCGATTTCTGAGATTCTCTTTTCTAGACAAGCATTACCAATTTATCGCTCTTCCATTTGGCCTAGTGATAGCTCCAAGAATTTTTTCAAAAGTTCTCGGTGCCCTACTCTCTGTAATCAGAGAACAGAACTTTTCAGTCAGAAGTTTGGAATCCTGTATGTGTTGTGCCACTAAAAACAATAAAAACGGACAATTTGCAAACCAAAATCATTTTTACTTAGTTAAATCTATGTGAATTTGATGGTTGTTTGACTCTAAGAAGTATATTTTTGTTTAAACTAGAAGTTATTTTAAACTTTTCATTCAGTGCTTCCAAGGGCAAAAATATCCTGCATGTAAATTGTTTGCCCTGAAGCCTTGCACTTTTTAGTTATGTTCTGTGAGAAAACTATTTATTCACAATAAACCATAGCTGAAAAAAATATTATAATATGATTTTTACACTATCTTGTGCAGTCTTACAATCAAGAGCAGTTTAGGGATACACCTTTTAAGAAGTGTGGTGAAATCCATGTTCTTGTTTGTGCTATTTTAGAACAAATGGTGCAAAAATAAAATTGATAAATATTACAATTTTGATTAATTTACATTCTGAGTTTAATATCCCATTTAAATTTTCAAGACGAAGTAGTAAATCTCTTGTTTTTATCTATTCTTGTAGGAACAACGCTTGACATGTATGTGCAGTTTGTATTCACATCAGAGGAACCAGTAAGGAGAAGAGTTCTACTTCTGAGGTGCTAAATGTCTAACTGAAAGTTCAAGTGAATTGTGAAATTCCTGGAGGTGAGCATTCTAATCAATTCTGTACTATATCATTACCCCTTCTTATCTAAAGAGTCTAATCTTTAGTGGACTAAAAATCATCTGCCATTTTGATTTTCCCCTTCTATGTACCCTTTACTGATTTTATAGTAGTTTATAATTCATAGTTCAGTTACAGTGATTTCTAGTTGCTTTACTTTATGCAAATAAAAAATGAATGAACATATACCAAACACCATTTTGCATCCACAATATATTTATTTTAGATTACTTTCAACCCAACATACAGTGATGGTAGATAGATTTAAATAATTAACAAATCACTCCTGAAGAGCTCTTAAAGGGTCATACAATTGTAAAAAGTAAATGATCTAATTTTTTAGAGCGGTGATAACCAACTTCCTAACTCATGGGGACCACAGATCAATATTATAGAAGCCTTAAAGATAATGTAAATTTTCACAAATGAAAGCCCTGTTTTTAAAAATACTATTAAAAACAGGGGCACTTTCATTCATGAAAGTTTACATTGCAGCCATTTTTTTTAAAAATACTTACCTTTTCTTCCTTGCAAGTGTGGAACTCCAGAGCAGCGATTCTCCCGCCCCCGGGTCATCTCTTCTAATGTCAGAAATGATGAATCCGGCTTCTTCCAATCACGGCGTGGCCTCAGGCAATGTTTGCTCTGGGGGGGAAGCCGTTATTGGAGGAAGCCGGATTTGTAATTTTTGACGTTAGAAGAGATGACCTGGGGGCAGGGCAATCGTTGCTCCGGTGTTCCACACTTGCAAGGAAGAAAAGGTAAGTATTTTTAAAAAAATGGCTGCAATGTAAACTTTCATGAATAAAAGTGCCCCTGTTTTTAATAGTATTTTTAAAAACGGGGCTTTCATTCGTGAAAAATGACATTCACTTTAAGAGACCCATATGGCCTCCAGAGGATATTTTTGAGCTGTGGTCACCTCAAAGCACACATCTTTCGTTCCCCTTTTTCCTGGGGCCACAAAAACTATCTTTCTTCTGTTTTTCTTAGGGGCTGCCAGTTAGCCATTCCTGTTTTAGAGCATTTTATTGTTGCACTTTTGTTTGGATATAACTGTGTTTAACCCCTGCAAATGGGTAAAACCCATGGGAAAAGTCAGTTCCAGAACTGCAATGCGAAACTGTCACCTTGAAAAAGACCTCTGGTGAGCCAGTGAAAAGAGGCATATGTATTTACCCACCAATCACCAGCTCCTAGTAGTTCATTGCTGTTATTAAACACATGGGGGCATATTTATCAATGTGCAAGCGGACAGGATACGAAGTAGCGTATCATGTCCGCCGCACATCGATAATTGCAGACAGCATACGCTGTCGGCATTTATCATTGCACCAGCAGTTCTTGTGAACTGCTGGTGCAATGCCGCCCCCTGCAGATTTGCGCCCAATCGGCCGCTAGCAGTGGTGTCAATCAACCCGATCGTATTTGATCAGGTTGATTTCTGTCCGCGGCCTCAGGCGGACAAGTTATGGAGCAGCGGTCTTTAAACTGCTGCTTTATAACTTCTGTTTCCGGTGAGCCTGAAGGCTTGCCGGAAACAAGGGGCATCAAGCTCCGATAATATGCCCCTTGGTCTTCATCTGTATTTAGTGCAGATCATCCGTGGGGGGGGGGGGGGTTTGAGTTAATTTGCCTCCCCCTGAATTTACCCCCTCATCCCTGGTGGCCACGTGGTCCAGCATTGCCAGGGGAATTTGAGGATACTGGTAATGTCACCACACATGTGCATGGGGGTATACAGTGTAAACACACAATTTTAAACAATTACGTTTAAAGGGACATTAAACACTTTAGGATGGTGACCTAAAATGATAAATATATATATATATAAAAAAAAACCTCCAATATATTTTCATTATTTTTTTTTTTTCCTTTTCATGTAATTCAATTCTAAAATTGTGAGCTTTTCAGTTCCTGTTAGAATTGGAAGTGCAGAACACTGTTATATTCCACACAGCCATTGGCTGCACACTCTAGTGACCTATTTATAACTGTCCCTAATTGGCCACAGCAGAGAAGGTAACCTAAGTTACAACATGGCAGCTCCTATTATTTAATAGACACTAAAACGTTACACTTATTTTGTCAATATTTAAACAGCTAATGAAACTTCAAAAAATATATCTACATGTTATTCTCAGACTAATGTTTTCTTTGAATGCATCATCTATTTAGCAATTATTTAGTGTTTAATGCCCCTTTAACACACATTTTATTGCTTAATTCTCTTGGTAGCCTTTGTGGGAGGAGCAGCAATGTACTACTGGGAGCTGGCTGAACATGGGCTAGATTACAAGTGGCGTGCTAAAGATAGCAATATCGCGACCGCATTAATTTGCAAGCATATTACAAGTTGAAAGTGAACAGGGACGCAGATTAACACAAGTGAAGACCTTGCGTGTAGGGGGTAAAAATTAAGTTGCACCAAGCACAATCTAAGTACATTAAAATAAAGTGTTACACTTATATATACTATCTGATTTTTTTTTACAAGGATTAAAAGGTATATGGTATTTGACAAGGGCTATTATGTGTGTGTGTGTGTATATATATATGTGTGTGTGTGTGTATATATATATGTGTGTGTGTGTGAATTAATGTTTAGATTCTGTATGTATATACATCCATTTATACACATATGAACATATATATATATATAAACACACACACACACTTTGGAGCCCTTCCAAGACAAATACCTTTTAAACATGAAAATTAATATTTATTAAATTGTAATATTTTTATTATGTTTTACTGTGTTTTTAATGTAAATATTTTACAATCCAATGCTGTAAAATATTCATAACTACCTTCGGGTTTAACACAGACTAACGCGGTGTCGGGTTAGCATGCAAGCGATAAGTTTTTTTTAAAGCACGCTCTATTGAGTGGTTGCCATATCCGAAGTCCTGCAGTTAGCGTGCATTAGGTTTCACTTTCTCGCTAAACTATTACTTTCAACTTGTAATATGCACGCTAACCTTTACGCGTTAAAAGTTTACTTTTAGTGGTGTTACAAAAATATTTAGCATGCCACTTGTAATCTGGCCCCATATCAGTAAGCCAATAGCAAGAGGCATATATGTGCAGTCACCAATCCGCAGCTAGCTACCAGCTCCTGAGCCTACCTAGGTATGATTTTCATCAAAGGATACCAAGAGAACTAAGCAAATTAGATAACAGAAGTAAATCGGAAAGTTGTTAAAAATTTTATTTTCTATCTGGATCTTGAAACAAACATTTTGGGTTTCATGACCCTTTAATTGAATCTAAAAATTGCACATCAGCACAGGGGTAGAAATGTTACCTCAGTTGAAGGGATAAAATAACTATCTTTTAAAGGAACCACTTAGGGCTAGATTATGAGTGGAGAGCTATTGTTTGCGCGCAAGTGAATCGGGTTTTCAAGGCTGTTTGCACGCAAGTATTACAAGTTGAAAGTAAATGCGAACGTGTGTGCAAAATCATAATTTACGCTAGAATGATTATCGTGACCTAAGATCTCTGGTCAACCGTTACGCTTGAATAAAATACATTAGTAGTAACACTGTCTGATAAAAAGTATTAAAACATTGCATAAAAAGTTATGTGCTAGAAAAGAAAAAAAAAAGGCTGCAAAGGGCTATAGAGATACATACATATGCATGTTTAAACATGTAAGGAACTTTTGTTGTAGCGAGAGTGCTGATTGGACAATTCAAACCGTTAGCTCACAGAAAAATGTGCTTTTGAAGTAGACAGCCTGAGTGCAGGGTATTTGAATTTCCTATCTATATTAAAAAGTAAGAGAGAGCGCTTCTTCATTATAACTGAGGAATTAAACTCAAACAAAAATGTTGCTAACATTCTGGATCTGTTTTTATAAAGGGGAGAGTTTACCATCACTTTAAAGGGACACTAAAGTCAAAATTAAAGGGACACGAACCCACATTTTTTTTCTTTCATGATTTAGATAGAGCATTCTATTTTAAACAACTTTCCAGTTTATTTTTATTATCTAATTTGTTTTGTTCTCTTTGTATCCTTCATGGAAAAGTATACCTAGGTAGACTCAGAAGCTGCTGATTGGTAGCTGCACATATATGCCTCTTGTCATTGGCTTTCAGCTAGCTCCCAGTAGTGCATTACTGCTTCTTCAACAAAGGATACCTAGAAAATGAAGCAAATTAGATAATAGAAGTAAATCGGAAAGTTGTTTAAAGTTGTATGTACTATCTGAAACCATGAAAGAAAAACGTTGGGTTTCATGTCCCTTTAAACTTTCATAATTCAGATAACTTTTTCATGCAATGTTTTGTTTAATAATTTTTGTCGGACGGTGTTATGAGTGTAATTGTTCTTTTAAATGTATTTTTTTATGTGTTTTGTGGAACTTTTTTTGTCTTGCGTAACTTTTAACCAGAGCTCTGAAGCTGAGCTAACCCGATGCGCGTTAGATTTGATTGTGCTCAAGCGACGCGTTTACTTAGAAACTCATAATACACGTGCTATTTCTGTTGTGCGCAAAGACCTGCGAAATACCCCTTAGTGCTTCACTCGTGATCTAGCCCATGATTGGGTAATTTCAGTCTTTTTGTCCATGAGCTAAACCAAAATAACAGTCCAAAATATTTTTGGACATAGTGTAATAAGTGAAAAAGCGTTGTTTAAGCTCTTGAATTCCATAATCAAAAAATGTGTAAAAGTATTGAGAGTGTGGTGAGAAAAACAAGACTGGCACATGTTAAAGGGACAGTCTATTCCAAATTAAACTTTCATGATTCGTATAGGTTATGTCATTTTAAACAACTTTTATCTTCACATTTGCTTTGTTCTTTTGGTATTCTTAGTTGAAAGCTAACCCTAGGTAGGCTCATATGCTAATTTCTAAGCCCTTAAAGGCCTCAAATGCATTTGACAGTTTTTCACAGCTACAGGGCGTTGGCTTATGTGTGCCCTATAGGTAACATTGTGTTCACACCCATGGAGTTACTTATGAGAGGGCACTGATTGGCTAAAATGCAAGTCTGTCAAAAGAACTGAGATAAGGGGGCAGTCTGCAGATGCTTAGATACAAGGTAATCACAAAGGGAAAATGTGTATTATAAATGTTGGTTATGTAAATATGGGGAATGGGTAATAAAGGGATTATCTATCTTTTTAAACAATAACAATTCTGGAGTAGACTGCCCCTTTAAGTATGGAACCATTCATCATTGCTAAAAATATTTTAATAGAAGCTCCATCATTTTTACTAGGATGAAGATGTTTTCATTAGATATATTGCTAAGGGGTATCCTTTTAGCTGGAATGTTTATCATAGAAAAATATAAATTTTCATTCATGGATCCTGGCAATTGAGATATAATTTAAAGCGAGAACTGAGGGAAAGGGACAGGCATTGCCTGAAGTATTGTAGAATGAAAGACGGTTATTCTAGTGTGCATGACGAGGAGGTATAGGTATCAAAGAAATACACAATAGACACACCAAAAATTGGTGAGAGGTCCCTAGCCTATCCTCACTCAGACTCGCATACATAACACTTCCCCTTAGGTGTCCCTAAGGAGAAATAGAACAGAGGCGTTCTGTTGGATACCGCTCAGTGAGCGTGATGTACTGCACCAAAACTGCCGCATGTAACAGTTGTTAGAGGCTATTGGAAATCCAGAATGCCATCTCAAGGAGACCGATGAATACGGTGGGTTTAGAAAAGACCGCCTTAGTCTTTGACAGAAAGCCGGACAGAGTATCAGCAAGTATATTCTTTGTTTTTTGCAGGAGCTGAGATACTACAAGCTCACTGAGCGTTCTCCGACAGGAAGCCGGACAGAATATCAGCAAGTATACTCTATGTCGATTACGTTGCAAGCTGACTTAACATACAGGTTTTCTTGTGCAGCCTGTGGGACATTCACATTTGTGTGTTGCTTATGAGATACGTTGTAATTATTATTGCACCGTACGCTTTAGTTGTAGAGAGGCTTATATATAGTCCAGTGACGAGGTCACGAGTTCTACAGACTGGGAAGTCTTGTATATGGGAAAGGTCTATGTGAAACATCGTGCTCTTTAGGGGTGTGAGACCAAGAAAGATAGGAGTGTCCTATGTATATAGTGGTTACATATGGGCAGTGAACTGTGTTCAATGAACTACAATCAAGCTTAACATATTATCACTATATATATGGATTACAAAGTATCACCTTTGAGCCCTTTGGTTACTTATTCACACTATTGAACTGTGAAACTTATGAAAAGACGCCTCTGTTCTATTTCTCATTAGAGACGCCTAAGGAGAAGTGTGATGTATGCGAGTGTGTGCTGTATGGGAGTGAGGATAGGCTAGGGACCTCTCACCATTCTTTGGTGGGTCTATGGTGTATTTCTTTGATGAATTTCTTTGTTGTAATTTTTAAGTAAATGATACTCTTGCTAACATTAAATATTTCCATTTCTTGATACAGTTAGGTGTGCAGAGTATTTTTTATTTTTGTGGATTTGTGGGTATGTAGGCGATACCTTACTCTTGCACCTGTCCCTTTTGACATTTGATGATGTAATTATGTTTATTTATATCTTAGTAGTGCTGTTATTTTGTTATTTATTTAGATTGATAATTTTGTGTTTTGTTATTTGTGTGTTGCTGAGTGATAACAGTGGTAAAAATCAGATGTCAAACAGCACCTTGAAGAGGGGATATGAGAAGAACCAGTTTAGAATAAATATAATTTAGAAAAGTTTGAATGAGAGTAAGCAGAAAAAGCCTGAGATATTATTCAGTAATGACAGGACCCTCACTGTAAACATTAAAGGGACACTGAACCCAATGTTTTTTATTTTGTAATTCAGAAAGAGCATGCAATTTTAAGCAACTTTCTTATTTACTCCTATTATCAATTTTTCTTCGTTCTCTTCCTATCATTATTTGAAAAAGAAGGCATCTAAGCTTTTTTTTGGTTTCAGTACTCTGGACAGCACTTTTTTATTGGTGGATGAATTTATTCACCAATCAGCAAGGACAACCCAGGTTGTTCACCAAAAATGGGCCGGCATCTAAACTTACATTCTTGCATTTCAAATAAAGATACCAAGAGAATGAAGAAAATTTGATAATAGGAGTAAATTAGAAAGTTGCTTAAAATTTCATGCTCAATCTGAATCATGAAAGAAAATTTTTGGGTACAGTGTCCCTTTAAGTAAAAAGTTCAGATAATACTTTTTGTTAGTGAAATAAGGATAATGTGCAGGTGGAGACAAAGTGGTGTCTATCACCTAAACATATTTAGAGCTTAAAGGGATATGAAACCCAGAAATGTTCTTTAATGATTCAGATAAAACATACCATTTGAAACAAGTTTTCAATTTACTTCTATTATCTAATTTGCATTGTTCTCTTGATATCCTTTGTTGAAAATGATAACTAGGTAGGCTCGATAGCTGGGAGCTAGCTGCTGATTGGTGGATGCACATATACTGTATACCTCTTGTCCTTGGTTTATAGATGTGTTAAGTTATCTCCCAATAGTGCATTACTGCTACTTCAATAAAGGATACCAAGAGAATGAAGCAAATTAGATAATAGAAGTACATTGGAATATTGTTTAAAATTGTATGTGCTATTTGAATCATGAAATAAAAATGTTGTGTTTTAAGTTATTAGTGTAGAGAAGGATACAGAGCAGCAATCTGGCATCTCTCTCTCTCCCTCTCTCCCATAGAAGTGTGAGGTTCATATACTGCACATGTCTATAAATCAATAAAGAAATAAAAGCCACCGCTGAACAAACAGGATGCTGTATGCCTCAGTATACTGCAGCAATGGATTTTGCAGCTTATAAAGCATTTGATTTATCATCTTTAAATCCAGCCTACATGTATCATGGGTCTCTTGATCATACAGAGTGGTCTTCTAGGTAGCCATTAAAACTGTTACAACTTCTAGTACAAAACCCCTAAGCATACACTCAGCTGTTTCAGGGATTCATTTCTATCCGTCAGGCATCTAGCTACTGTGGTATGAATGAGATTACCATCTTTTTGTTTTTAAATCTAAGGATGAATAGACACACAGTCAAGTGTTCTTTTCCCCAGTGGTCGTTTAACTCTTAAGAAGAGGCACTTCTGGGAGGAAAACGCATCCAAACTCAGTAAAGATTTTCTGGGATAAAAACTGTGACACTTTAATTAATCCCCCTCTTCTTTGGGGATATTCTGAAAAAGTTCAGCTGGCAATGAAATGTTTCCTGCCTCTGGCAGTATCCCGATGGAATATAAAATAGAAAAATGTGGACCTTTGGGACTGAATTGGCTAACGCTGAAAAGCACAGGTCACTGCTAGGCAACATAACAACTGCTCAGCCCACATACTTTTTTTGTGAGAGAAAAGCATTGCTCCTTCCTCATCTCTTAAAAGACACTAGCTGCAAAGCTTAGGCAATTCTGTCTACTATGTGTGGTTTACTCTCATGCTTTAACAGATTGCCTATTTTATTGTACCCATTCCCATCAAAATGTCTCTTCTTTATCACGTCTCTGCATTTTTCTCCATACTATACTATATACTTGAGTGTAATATCAACCTTACTTTGAGGAGCTACTGATTTCTAGTGGGCGATACAGGGATTTATTCAGCCTAGACAGGTATACTGGAAGTATACAGGCTGTATACAGGCTGTATACAGGCTGGTGAGGTAGCTCAGTTGGTAAATGCCCTGACTACAACAAAAAGCCTGTTTAAAACATCCAAGGTCACAGGTTCGAATCCCGGCAGGGCTGACTCAGCCCTTCATCCTTCCGAGGTCGATAAAATGAGTACCATTAAATTGGGTAATAATAACAACTATTACTATTCAGCTGCCGATTTGGTAAATTCTGAGAGCGAGCGCTGAAAAAGCGCTTTGAGTCCCACTGGGAGAAAGGCGCTATATAAATACTAGTTATTATTATTATATAAGTATTATCTAAAATGTACTATAGAACACGCAGATAATCACTTTTAAAGATTATTACAGCGTCTTAGATAGGACTGACATTTTTTGGAGGCAAATATTTACATATGATACTGCTACATCTGTAAAAAGCTGTCCATTTACTTTAAAAAGATTGTCTCAAACGCTCAAATACTGCACTCATATTTCCTGTGTATTATTACTCCTAGAGAAAGTCAAATATAAAATTAATTTAGCATGTAGACAAGAATTCCCTTTATATCTTCCTGAAAAATATTATAAACCCTAGTGGTGCTGCAGGAAACAATATAAATACAGTTGCTTCAATTGTCTCCTCTGTATCTAAATATTTTTATGAGAAATTGGTGTGGAAAAAAAAAACTAAAAAAAGATAAAAGGGTGAACTACTTATAAATATTTGCTAAAGATCTGCCTGGAATTTCTCACTAGCCTGAATCCAACTGAGCATTATGCATGTGTCCCCTGAAACCTCATTACCCAGAATTATGATAAGCCAGTGCTATTTTAATCTATTTTACTTAAAGGGACATTAAACTCTAAATAAATGTGAGATAGAATGATGCATTCAAAGAAAAGATTAGTCTGAGAATAAGATTAAGATGAATTTTTTAAAGTTTTATTAGTCGTTTAAATAGTGACAAAATAAATGTAAAGTTTTAGTGTCTATAAAGCAATGGGAGCTGCCATGTTGTAACTTAGGTTACCTTCTCTGCTGTGGCAAATTAGGGACAGTTATAAATAGGTCACTAGAGTATGCAGCCAATGGCTGTGTGGAATACAACAGTGTTCTGCACTTCCACTTCTAACAGGAACTGAACAGCTCACAATTTTAGAATTAAATTATAGGACAAAATAAATAATGAAAGTATATTGCAGAGTTTTTTGTTACGGTATATACAATTTATCATTTTATATTACCCTCTCAAAGGGTAATGTCCCTTTAAGACTGTGTTATTGTTCACATAGTGTACCCAACTAATTAGAATGTATGCACAGTTTTTAGACAGTTTTTCTTATTTCTTTGTGATATGAAATTAACATTTTGATTGGTGTTCATTCTCAGCACTTATAAAATTGATGATTAAGTGCCCCAGTTGAGATTAAACACCAGACACCTTTTTCTTAAAAGGACATTAAATTAAAAATGTACTTCCCATGAAATGTTTAATTAAGGGAAAAAAAACATGTTGGCAATATAATTATTTATTCCACCTACTTTTGCTGAAAATACCCCTGACAACTCTGCATGTTCTGCTCCATCATACCTGTTTGATGAAATTTATCTGACCATCCAGTATTCTACATAACACAAGCTTATCAAGGGGTGAACTGCTGTTAACTTGCAGAACCTTGTTAATTGTGTTTACAAAATGACAATGTTTAATTATTTTAAACCATTTCTTTGTATGCAGATCTTGTGCTTACTTTGATATATGTTATGAATGTAATACAAAAATTACTATAATGTCCCTTTAATAATAACCCTGGAACAATACCAGTGTCTCTATAAAATAAATTCCTTTTCTTGTTTAATATTAAACAGTAAAATTATAAAAACAAATGTAAGACGTGCTCTGGGTGTGTGATTAAACAGAAATGTATGACTCATGACTGCAGAGATTCTGTCTGCATTAGGAGGAATTCTGCCCAGAGCTTTGAAAGGTTTGACAAAGACTTTTAATGAGAACTTCAGTTTTATAAATAACACTTGATAGGAAGAAATAATGAAATATAGTAGAGTCTGTAAATGAAGATGGTGGAGAAAACAAAAAGAGTCTTTCCGTAGGAAGCAAGACTGACGTTGTAAATGATGAGCACCTATGAATGAGCAGTGGGAAGTCTGGGTGGTGTAGGACAGAGCAAAGTAACTAACTCCATCCCGTTGCAAATTTAAGACAAAATTTAATGTACAGGTTCAGCATCACAGGATACGAAAGGAATGTCCCACAATTTACTGCACACCTTCCATCATCTTGAGGAATTCTAGCAGAAATACAAAAACATTATGTCAAAATTTGGAATGACAGACAAATGTTATGGGATAACAAGTACAACTGAGTGACAGAATGTGCAACCACAATCTCACAATATGCTCTCACATGAGAGTGTCAAAAAAATAAATACAACTCACCATCAAAGTCAATCTTTCCATCATTGTTTTTGTCTCCATCCTTCATGAGTTCTTCAATCTCCTCCTCTGTGATAGCTTCCCCAGAGGAGCGCAGGATCTCAGCCAGCTCTTCACTGTCAATGTAGCCATCAGCATTCCTGGAGAGGGGGGCGAGACCATCAGACACATATAAACATTATGTGATAAGTACACCAAGATAGACTTGTTTATATGCCCATGTTTGCAAGCAAATAGCTGCATTGCACATAATGAGTAATATTGGGCGGTACTGACTTGTCGAATATGCGGAAGCATTCAGCTAACTCCTCCTCGCTCTTTCCTTGAGCATCCTCTTTCATCTGGCGCACCATCATGACCAAGAACTCCTCAAAGTCGATGGTACCGCTGCCTGTACATGATACAACATTGTTTGATCATATCTTGAGCTATTGGCAAAATATTTTATTATTTCTAACACAACTCTAAGAAATAGAGCCCCTCAATATTATAAAATGCTATCTTATAGTCCATTTCACTTCAGTATATTTATATATAGGCCCTATGTTTAAATGTAACTATACTAAGACCAACTTGACAGACTCACCATCCTCATCTACTTCCTCAATGATGGCGTCCAACTCCTCTTTGGTTGGGGTCTGTCCCAGCATCCTCATGACAGTCCCCAACTCCTTAGTGCTGATGTCACCGCCGCCATCTGTGTCAAACATGTCAAAGGCGGCCTTGAACTCTGTAAACAAAGAAAAAACATAAACTAAGGTACTTCTGCAGATCACTGTGTCATATCATCTGTCACAACATTTCTCTAAATATTCTCCATGGCTTTTTTTCTCTGTGCATAATTCCGTTCTTGTTAACTCATTCTCTTACAGGAACCATCCAATTTCTTGTACTTCCTTTTGTGATTACAAAGGCATTGTTCATGAAAGAAATGGCACTGCTTTATGTTCTATGGAACCTATTCCCTAGGGCATGTAAGATATCTATGCATTTAGTAGACTCCCTAGAATAATTTATGAATATGCTTAGTTCTGTATCTACCCATTTCCATATCCCTCTATTTTCTACTCCCCAGGACCACCTGTGATATAAAAAAAAAATCTTATTCCCCTATCCTAGTAATTCTAAAGAGACAATTCATAAAAGACTGGAGGTTTACTAAAGATTCCGTAAATAGACTACACAGAATAATATATATTCAAAAAATCTTAATTTCATTGAATAAGCCTCTATGTGAATCTAAGCCACTTTCCTTATTTTCCCATTGCTCTTGTACCCAATGACAGAGATAGAAGCAGATAGGACACAATTTCATAGCCTGTAGAAATAATGATTGAACTGACTTAAATGCTGTTTTATAGATGTCCTAACTTCACTAAAACGAGAGCTTCCTCTTTGGTGAGATAAATCTATTAAATTGCTATATTATTCTATATTTATACACCTTGATGAATAGATTTACTTATAAATATTAAAGGAATTGAAGGTGTTAGTCATCATATCCCTAAGTTCCTCTATCTGCTGCCCTTTTCATTAGCACATATCTTCTTATCTTTCCTAACCATATTAAATACATAGAAACTGATTATCAGCTATAATAAATGCAGTCTTATATTGACACTCTGGAAAAGATTTTGTGATAAACAACCAGGTCATTATTTTTCTCCATAAAATCTTTACTAGACCTAAGTGGCATGTAAATAATGTGTCTCCAATTATGGTAATATCTGGAGCAGAAAACTAGGTAAATTCCTGCAGATTTACTAATATACAAATACATGCAAAATTCATTCTCACATAACAAATTCCCTCTCCTGCATACCTGTATCATATTGATTGGCTACACCCATCAAAACAAAGCTATAAAACAAACACAGCTAGAAGAAAGTTGAAAGGAATAAAACTTACCAGCGATCATTTCCTCGCTGAGGAAGGACCTCGCATCTTGCTGTTGGTCTGTTGGCTGCAAACCAAAGAAATGGTTCAATAAGTAATAGAAAGATTCTTGTTCCCATACCCATTTCTCTACTTAACTGTACGTAGAGAATGGATGCCCAAAAAACTATAGAAAATAGTCAGGAATAATCACAGAACCATCTCATTATGGTTGGAATAGCATGGGCATCGCATCCCCTACTAGAGTTGAATAGAGTGATATACAACCCTTGTTCCATGTCCCTTTTGTCTGAAGTCCAAACAACAATAAAATTGTGGATGTATCCTATAATGTCACATGTCCTTGGTACCATGGAACTCAAAGGACTGCTTCCTGTGTTATATCCAAGATGAAAAAATGCAGAAACCCAACCCAAATACTCAGACCAGAGACACCATAAAAATGAAAATATGTCTTTTTTTTTTAACTGAGGGTAAAATCTAAAAGCCAGCATTAACATTTAAATAAAAAAAACAAAAAAATAGTAATAAAAGAACAGGAAAAAAACTCAAGTGTGAGTAAAAAGAAGCAAAATGGTAGATCATATCAGGGGAAATATAGGTTTTGCAGCCATCTTCACAGTGCAAACTGACCTGCGGCATGTTGGCTAGGACACAGAGCTTAGTCACAGCACTAGGTCCACAGATGACTGAACCCCAAGTGCCTGCTGCAGGTGCCCAGAAGATAAGTGCTGGTATTATTAGCAGAGCCTTCAGGGCTCCTTATAGGGAGCGGAGCTCAGGAGGAGATTGAGTTACCTCCTCTCATATGAGACCCCTGATACTGGCAGACATGGAGATGGACATTAGTTGCCAATGTACTAAATATACACTCTGCAGACAGAGCAACATTCTCAGAAAAAAATACTCTTAGCTTTCAGTCTCATAGTCTGCCCCGAATCTCTGAAATTGTGATTTATTTAATGAAGTCTTATTTGTTAGTTTTATGATTTGTGGTTATGAATGATAACTAAAGTTACACCAAGGATATGGTATATAGAATGGAAGGGCACAGAAATATTAGGAGATCCCTGATTCCTGAGGCTAGCAGAATTTTACTCCTGGCTCCTAAAGTTTTGAATTATGCTATATCTATCTATCTAAATACATTTTTGTCAGATTCTTAGGAAAAGTCTACATTTTCTGTTTCCTTATTAAAGGGATATGAAACTCAATGTTTTTTTCTTTCGTGATCCAGATAAAACATGCAATTTTAAGCAACTTTCTAATTTACTCCTATTATCAATTTTTCTTCGTTCTCTTGGTTTTTTTATTTGAAAAGGCAGGAATGTAAGCTTAGAAACCAGCCCATTTTTAGTTCAGCACCCTGGGTAGTGCTTGTTGATTGGTGGCTAAATTTAGCCACCAATCAGCAAGTGCTACCCAGGTGCTGGACCAAAAATGTGCCGGCTCCTAAGCTTACAAGCCTGCTTTTCAAATAAAGATACCAAGAGAACAAAGAAAAATTGATAATAGGGTGAAATTAGAAAGTTGCTTAAAATTGCATGCTTTATCTGGATCATAAAAGAAAAAAAAATGGGTTTCATATCCCTTTAAGTTAAAGAATTTACGTATTTTGCAATGAGCTTCAGATCTGACTGCCTGCATATTCTATATGTTTTATGGGAATTAGAATATATTCTTTAAAAAAGCAAATAGATACCTTTAATCAAAGGAATAGAAAGGTCAAAGTTGAAATCTGCATAGGTGCTTTTCACTTTGAAATAGAAGCATTTTTGCGATATTCTTCCATTGGCTTATTGTGAAAGTTATTAATGACTTTGTGTGGCATACACACATATGCTATCAGGACTTGTATGACACAAATGACTTATTCATAGAAGCAATATATTGCACAGCCATCTTTTTTAGCAGGAATAGTGTTTGAATACTGGTACATGGCCCTCACAGGATATGTGAGTATGTTGTGAAAAACAGTAATATAACTTTTACTAGAAGCATTTTTGCTAATGGAAGTATATTGCAAAATTGCTTTAATTTTTGCTTTAAATATACTGCCAAGTCAAATGTTTGTAAATAACAGCTAGATTTATCAAAACCTCCAAGGCATATAGGTGTATAACTAATGCTACAAAATCAAATTAAAATGGAATAAATATCTTTCTTAAAGGATTGTAATAATGAAAAATGACATACTCTAATTTCTTAAAAGCTCCAACTCTATGGGGCTGATTAATCACGGCCCGAATGGGGCCTTATACACCTGTTTCCATGCGAGACTTCAGGCTCGCCGGAAACAGGAGTTAAGAAGCAGCGGTCTTATGATTACGTTCGCACTTTCATAAATCGGCCCCCATGTGTTTAACCTTCGCAAATAGGGTAAATGCATAGATAAAGTACTGCTCATGAGCCACAGAGCATGTACCTTTTTTTATTATTATTATGGCCCTTTAATTACAAGTACAGGAATAGAATGAACATATCATTGAATAATTAAAAGTGGATAATTTAGTAAACAGTAATGCTTATTATAGAATTAATATTATGGTGGAGGGAGTATAGCCGAGGTGGGAGCACAAAACTCCAGCATAATATTTTGTAAAACTAGGTTTGTTTAGATGTAAGGCTTCTTTAGCATTTTATAACACTCAAATTAACGTTATGTGCGCACCCAGTGTTGACCTTTGAACCTAGACAGGTGTTGCTTGGTGCCTGTCAATAAAGTTAGGGCATTAGTTCATGTGTGCCATATAGATAAACATTGTGCTCAGACCCGTGGAGTTACTTGAGAATCAGCACTGATTGGCTAAAATGCAAATCTGTCACAAGAACTGACATAATAGGACAGTCTGCAGAGGCTTAGATATAAGGTAATCAAAGAGGTAAAAAGTATATTTATATAACCATGTTGGCAGTGCAAAACTGGGGAATGGGTAATAAAAGGGTTATCTATATTTTTAAACAATAAAAATTCTGGTGTAGACTGTCCCTTTAACAAATGTAATGGGGTTTTGCCACAAAAGTTATTGCAAATATTGGCCTTGAAAATGGTTTAAATGTTAGAATTCACTGGGTTAGATAAAAAACTTGGCAATTTCAAAAGCTTCCCATCATTAAAACAACAAAGGAATGTAAATATAAGCAGTAAAATGTATTTCCATTGTAGTTATTGAAGTAAAGATGTCGGCAGAAAAGATGGACTTTGGTCTAAACAGATGACTCAGTGGGGCCGTTTTATCAAGGGTCGAATGGCCCTTGATGCTCCTGTTTCTGCACAAGCCTTCAGACTCGCTGAAAACAGCAGTTATGAAGCGGCGATCTGAAGACCCCTGCTCCTTAACTGGTCCGCTGCCTCTGAGGCTGCGGACATCAATCCGCCGATCCTATACAATCAGGTTGATTGACACCCCTGATAGCGGCCAAATCTGCAGGCGGCATTGCACAAGCCGTTAATCTGCAGGGGGCGGCATTGCACAAGCAGTATACCAGAACTGCTTGTGCAATGTTAAATGATGACAGCATATGCTGTCGGCATTCAGCGATGTCTGGCGGACATGATACGTTACAGTGTATTATGTACGCCAGACTTTGATTAATCGGCCCCAATGTATATACACTCAACCCAGCATGGCATTAGGTACCGTTTGCTAATGTTTAGCAGTTCACTTTAATTTGATTAATGGGGGCCTATTTAAGAATGTGCGAGCGGACATGATCCGATATTGCGGATCATGTCCGATGCACATCAATAAATGGTGCAATGCAGCCCCCTGCAGGGGGTGTCAATCAACCCGATCATATTGGATCGGGTTTATTTCCGGCGATGTCTGTCCACCGCCTCAGAGCAGGCGGACAGGTTATGGAGCAGAGGTCTGTAGACCGCTGCTTCATAACTTGTGTTTCTGACGAGCCTGAAGGCTCACCAGAAACGCACGGCATCAAGCTCTGTTCGGAGCTTTATAATTTGGCCCTGTGTACTTGATTGCAAAATAAAGCTACTGTATGTGCTGTAGTGAAAATCATATTTGTGAAGCATCTAAACAAAATGGCACAATGCCACAAATAAATTAGCTTCCCTAACAGCAAATTAGTACACTGTACAATTCAAAACCATGTCTTAGGGTCTAATTCAGTGTTTTATTTTCACATAAAAAACAAGCTTATCTTGTTATGACAAACTCACTTGAAAGCCAAACAAAAATAGCTGTATCTGAATATTAAAGTATTGTTTTAATGGTGATCTAAGGATTAATTATAATTGTTCCATATAACTTTTAAATGTATCAGTAGTCAATGAAAAAAGACTAAAATTACACATCAGTTAACCTTGATATCTTTGTAAATATCCACTTGATTCTCATATAAAACTTGATATGTCCTGGCACATTAGCCTGATATATTAGTGTGTCCAGACTTACTGCTTATAAATCATGGATTTAGTACAAGCTATAAATAAACCCTAGTAACACCATTTGCTTCTTAAATGCTTTGGGATGAGAATAACCTATATATTTTGTTTCTTTTGAGTTTAGCTAATGTATTTGCTTTTTAAAGTATATTATACATAGTTTTATTTTACATTCTGTAGATATGTTGCAACAGGCAAAATTCTAATGGAATTTTTGCTTTTAAAAAGGACACAGATAGCTAGACCACATTCCAGTTGTAAACTTAAAGGGACATTAATTCTTTTTATATGTATGCATAGGTTATATCAGCAATTCAGTACTGGATTGCAATTGAATTACAATATATTTGACCACTGTTGTAACCAGTCACTGTCTAGTATGTACAGTAGCTATGCTATTTGAATCTGATACTCCTTTTGAACTGTTAAAGATATAAGTTAGCTCAGCCACTAAGGTCATTCAGCCTGCTTGCTCTAGCACATGGGAATGCTTCTATTTCTGAGTGATATTTTTTCCTTACCTGTATCGGACAAGTATCTTTAACAAAGAGAGTGTATTAGTATTTTCCCCTCTTTACTAGTAACTCCCCTGACTAGTAAACCCTAGTGAGACATATATATATATATATATATATATATATATATATATATACACACATATATAATCAATCAGGGTAAAGATAAGCACTCTCTGGATTTAAGTACAACAACTATTTATTAGGCAGTATACACACACACATATATATATATATATACACCCACATACATATGTACATATATATAAATGTGTGTATGTATGTGTATATCTGTATATATATATATATATATATATATATATATATATATATATACACACGTGTGTGTTTGCAAACCTCACAACATTTGTGGCTGGGATCAGGGACTCAAAAGGTTGATGGGGGCCGGTTGCTGTTTTGTGGGAAGAGGTGTTGGTTAATGGGTGGGACAGTTGGTCGGTGTGTCTGGCCGGTTTGTGGTCGTGTCTGTGCGCTTCGTGGATGGGGCTAAAGGAAACTCTGCAAATAGAGACAGTGGGACAGAGCTGTATGTGTGTGTGTGTGTATATATATATATATATATATATATATATATATATATATATATATATATTATAAGATAAAGAAGGATCATTTTGTGTTTTAATAGAAAATACAGTGAAGGCTATAAGAAAACACCTAAGAAGCTCTCTTGATCAGCAATATTTCTGATGTAAAACATCTACAATTATGAAGACATCTTGTTAAATGCACTGCTGTACAGACAATATAAAACATGAAGTCTAAAGTGAATACAATTTAGAAACCATTCAGGGTTAGGTATATTGTGTTGAATATTTGTTTATATGCTCATTATTATTTAGCTGGAAAAAAAGAATTGATTTAAGACCTTTTTTAATTGCTAAGATCTGTAGTACTATGCAAGGGAATATTACATGGGACTTACGCATACAGTTTAGACTTGCATGAATATTGCTCGCTATCTCATCTAATTAGTGATAAATGTCACGGCACACATAATATAACTTTAATAGGACATAAAACACATCTTGCTTTGGTGAAATTTTTATTTTCCCACATCCCCCTAGGAGGCCAAAAATGCTATAACCTGCATATGCTGCAAATCAAATAGCTGGTTTAGGCACTTTGCAGCATTTGGAAAACCTAGGTTATAGAGTTTGGTTTTTGGCCTTGCTAAGGAGCATGGGACAAAGCACATTTTTTTTGCAGGAGAGGTTAAACACACAGTAGAAATAACGCTTGGGTCTCACAGAGCACTGCTGGTCCTGAGTGGAAAATGCTGCTGACTTAAACAGCAGTACTAGTTGCATGACGAAGAGGTGGAAATAGCGCTGCTGATTGGATCAGCAGCAGTGCACTGCGAGTCCTGAGCGATACTTCTACTGTTTGTTTAACTCTTTTTGCAGAAGTTAAACACACAGTAGTATAGGGTCGATAGTCTTAACATGACATGCTCTAACAAATTAGAGCATGTCATTTTTTTTCTAGAATGGCCCTTCAAGGAAGGTAGATAGATGAGGAGGAAAGAAAAATATTGGTGAACTATATAAATAAGGATATAGATATATAGATGGATAGATAGATAGATAGATAGATAGCTTTAGGCTAATGTTTTGGTAATGGCATGGGACAGAGTTTTTGTGATCCTGCAGAGGGCAGTACTGCATAGCCTGTGAAAGTTTATTATTGTAGTTACAATACACCAGTATTAAATTATATTCTTATTTATGCAGAACCAAGATTCTCCAGTGTTGTACAAGGACAGAAAATGATGATGTACTAATGAAACAGAAATGCAGGTGTGATAACTCAACAAAGATTGAGTAAAAATAATAGGAGGGGAGAAGGATTATCTGGAATAACAGAAATTGTACAGAGGGTTTATATGGAGCAATGTGAAAAGTTATAGGGAGGGATTTGGTTATGTGGAGCAATTGGGGATGGTTTATATCAAGCAATAAAGGGTTATATGTCACAATAACAGGAATTATGGGGATTATATGGTGCTATAATACGAGTTATGGGGGAGAGGTTTTCTGAATCAATAGAAGTATTTCTATGTAGAAGTTACATATAATTATAGATGAAAGTGATGTTATATAGCTCAATAGGATGAATTTTAAGCAAATGGTATATGTACCAATAGGATGAATTATAAGCAAATGGTATATGTACCAATAGGATGAATTATAAGCAAATGGTATATGTACCAATAGGATGAATTATAAGCAAATGGTATATGTACCAATAGGATGAATTATAAGCAAATGGTATATGTACCAATAGGATGAATTTTAAGCAAATGGTATATGTACCAATAGGATGATTTATAAGCAAATGGTATATGTACCAATAGGATGAATTATAAGCAAATGGTATATGTACCAATAGGATGAATTATAAGCAAATGGTATATGTACCAATAGGATGATTTATAAGCAAATGGTATATGTACCAATAGGATGATTTATAAGCAAATGGTATATGTACCAATAGGATGAATTATAAGCAAATGGTATATGTACCAATAGGATGAATTATAAGCAAATGGTATATGTACCAATAGGATGATTTATAAGCAAATGGTATATGTACCAATAGGATGAATTATAAGCAAATGGTATATGTACCAATAGGATGAATTATAAGCAAATGGTATATGTACCAATAGGATGAATTATAAGCAAATGGTATATGTACCAATAGGATGATTTATAAGCAAATGGTATATGTACCAATAGGATGATTTATAAGCAAATGGTATATGTACCAATAGGATGATTTATAAGCAAATGGTATATGTATCAATAGGATGATTTATGTTGAAGAGGGTTAGAGGGTGCACCATGAGTTATAGTGAAGGGGCTATATGAGAAGTTATATGGAGTTATATTAGGATTTACGTGTAGGGATTATATATAGTTTTGTTTAAAATGTCCCCAAAATAGAAATGTTGGCATCTGCAGAAGAATGCAAAGGCTAGATTTCAATGTGGCAGCAGAAACAAATAGCCTTAACCCCTAACTGTAACTTGGCGTATAAGGCAATATTAAAGGGACAGGAAACCCAAAAAAATTCTTTCATGATTCAGATACAGAATACAATTTTAAACAACTTTCTAATTTACTTCTATTATCTAATCTGTTTCATTCTCTTGATATCGTTTGTTGAAGGAGCAGCTATGCACTACTGGTTTCTAACTGAACACATGGGTGAGCCAATCACAATCAATATATATATGCAGCCACCAATCAACAGCTAGGACCTAGGTTCTTTGCTGCTCCTGAGCTTGTCTAGATAAACCTTTCAGCAAAGAATAACAAGAGAAGGAAGCAAATTAAATAATAGAAGTAAATTGTAAAGTTGTTAAAAATTGTATTCTCTATCTGAATCATGAAAGATTTTTTTGGGTTTCAAGTCCCTTTAATGTCATATTGTTGTAGTGCAATAAATTGTACTATACGGAGTATCAGGCTTAGAGCTATAATAGTGCAGAAGGACAAGTTATAGGGTAGGATTTCATAAAACAAAATAAAAAGACCCACAGAGCAGCTATTTGTAGAAATAAGGATATATGTACATATTACTGTGATACAAATATTCCAGCAGTTGAAATTACAGGGAATGAGTATGGAGTGGTTCTTTGTCCCCTCTTATTAAAATCATGTCCTCCTTTAATTATAAAATGTTGGTTCTGTGTCTTTTTTAGTAACATAAATACATTCTTGTCAGCATTCGTAGCTGAATATTCAGCAATGTGAAATTCAAACCTAGCCCCACCACACTGAAACAGTTAGTTATTTAATTGATAACACTTTGCACAGCTCTTTCATACACACACACACACACACACACACACACACACACACACACACACACACACACACACACACACACACACATATATATATTTATATATATATATATATATTTATATATATATATATATACTGTGTGTTTATTTGGCAGTGAATGTGTTAACATTGTGAATCACAAGGAGAATAAGCTTTTTATTCTGGGCTATAAATAGGAACAGTAGAGTGAAGGACAGACAACTGTTCCTCTCCAAGCCTTGTGCATAAGACAGCTGTCCCTCACTAGGAATAGAAGTGATATGCAATAGGCCCCCCCAGTTCCCCCTACATCCATAAACATGCTGGGATCAAAGCAAAACTCATTCTGTAGTAATACACATGCTGTGTACTTTTGGAAATGCACCCAGATTTAGACTGAAACAGGAGGCTGGAGAAAATCTGATCGCTCTGCTAAGAGTTGAATTACCCTATAATGTTATTATATTTCTTGCTGTGGAACTATATAGATTTAAGTATTTGGTACTTGCACATTGTGTTGTAGTTTATGAGTTACAAAAATAATAATATATTACTTATATTGCACTGTTATATGCAGGACATTGGAATATGCTATGACAGCGGTTTTGCTGTATCACATTCCAGTTCAAAATTTCAAAACTGGTGGTAACAAATATATGTGTTTTGCAGTGTGTATAACATATTAAAATACAAAGTGTGTTTCCTTTCATCCTCAGATCTTAAAGGGACACTAAACCCATTTTTTTTCTTTCATGACTCAGATAGAGAATACAAATTTAAACAACATTGCAATTTACATCTGTTATTTATTTAGCTTCATTTTTTAGATATCCTTTATGGAAGAAATAGAAATGTATATTAGTGAGCCAATCACACAAGGCTTCTAAGTGCAGCAACCAATCAGCAGCTACTGGGCCTATCTAGATATGCTTTTCAGCAAAGAATATCAAGAGAATAAAACCAATTAGATAATAGAAGTAAATTAGAAAGTTGTTTAAAATTGCATGCTCTTTCTAAATCATGAAAGAAAAAAATTGGGTTTCATATCCCTTTAAGCAGTATTTGCACCACAGATCCAAGGAATATAGGATTCCTCCTAATATTATCTTTTCATGTGGAATGTTAGTACCATTAAAAGGTATCACTGCAACATACAGACACACTCAAAGATGGCGTCAATGCTATTCTAAAGTGTTGCCGCCATTAACTTCGCTATTACACTTGCATTACTGTTTTTTCATGTTGTGGTTCAGTGGTTGCTTTATGTAGTTGGTTGCTTTATGTGGTTAGTTGATGCCTCTCTACTTTTTTTTTTTTTTTACCACGGGTGAATTATTTTGAAGAGTCTAGAGAAGATGTGCATTTGTGTTGTATTATTTTATAATTACAGGCAATCACATGTTCCATAATGAAAAGATGTATACGCAGTAAGCCTTCTGAAGCTGTCTGTTGTCCTGTCTGCCTATGAAAAAGCTTAGGTTTAATCACTCCTTTCCTATATGTTTATAAAAAGCTATACTAGTGATATATTTTGCAAATTCTTTTCCAAATGACCTCAACATCTCAGACATAATATAATGAAAGATGTTGTCTTTATGCTTTAATCTTATATTTAATTAAATCCATTACTATATGTGGTGTTTTATCATGTACTCTCATTCCCTTCGCTCCTTCAATTTACAAAGGATTATGTGGTTGACTGGCTCTGTAATGTTGCTGGCTCCATGGCAGGGAAGAGGTTAAAACTGCATCCTCGGGGATCCTTGGAGCAGAGTGCAGTATGCTAGAGCTGTTGGCTGACTGTGCTGCTGGGGTAGAGTAGGTCAGATCACTGGCAGAATTCCTGACTTAGGGTGGGGGTGCTGTAAAGTGCAGCTGTGCTACTTGGAGAGCATAAGCATTTCTAAGGAAAGATGAAACCTCACGGAACCGTTAGCTTCACACTGAACCTTCAGCATCAAACAGAATGTCATTTTCAAACTAAGACCTCAGTAATACACTAAACCATAAAGCCGCCATGCAGCCGCCAGAAGCACACAGTTCCATCACTTTCATACAAAAATATACAGAACTAGCACCTTCAATAGGAACAGCAGCCTTCACCTGGACTAGTTAACTTCCTTTGGATTTACCTATTTTACCTTTGGATCTATCTACTTTACCTGACCCAGCAGCTTGCTACAGAATCATAAGCTTTTTTTTAATCCAGCAGCTTCACATGGAACTATCAACCTTTTTTCTACAGAGCCAGCATCTTCACACAAAACTCAAAGAACTAGGATATGGTTCTCTTCACAATTATGTTAATGTTACACTACTTAATTATTGTATGGGACTGATGAACTTACAGCCTGCAAACCATAGACTCACAATCACAGCCTGCAAACCATAGATTCACACTCTTACAGCCTGCAAACCATAGACACACACACACAGCCTGCAAACCATAGACACACACACACAGCCTGCAAACCATAGACACACACACACAGCCTGCAAACCATAGACTCACAATCACAGCCTGCAAACCATAGACTCATACTCTTACAGCCTACAAACCATAGACACACACACACAGCCTGCAAACCATAGACTCACACTCTTACAGCCTGCAAACCATAGACTCACACTCTTACAGCCTGCAAACCATAGACACACTGTTACAGCCTGCAAACCATAGACACTCTCTTACAGCCTGCAAACCATAGACTCACAATCACAGCCTGCAAACCATAGACTCACACTCTTACAGCCTGAAAACCATAGACACACACACACAGCCTGCAAACCATAGACACACACACACAGCCTGCAAACCATAGACACACACACACAGCCTGCAAACCATAGACTCACACTCTTACAGCCTGCAAACCATAGACACACACTCTTACAGCCTGCAAACCATAGACTCACACTTACAGCCTGCAAACCATAGACTCACACTTACAGCCTGCAAACCATACGTACACACTTACAGCCTGCAAACCATAGACACACACACTTACAGCCTTCAAACCATAGACACACACACTTACAGCCTTCAAACCATAGACACACACAGCCTGCAAACCATGTGTACACTCTTAAAGCCTGCAAACCATACGTACACACTTACAGCCTGCAAACCATACATACACACTTACAGCCTGCAAACCATACATACACACTTATAGCCTGCAAACCATAGGTACACACTTACAGCCTGCAAACCATAGGTACACATCAATCTGTACACACTGGCTACACAGAAACAAACTCTGTGTAAACTAAACCACCAATCAGATATATATATATATATATATATATATATATATATATATATATATATATATATATATAAAAACAAATAAAATAATATTCTTTTATTATGTTATGTATGTATAGAACTATGCATATCACTCATATAGTTCTGAATCCCTCTGGTTTATAACTCTTTAAGAGAAAACCAACTATACATACATAACAATTGCACACTATCAACAGCCTTTCAGCGCACCCTGGATACATGTTGATCTTGAGAAACAATACTGTACAAGGAGGGATTCCAGAAAGTGATAAAATAGATGTCACTAAAATTTTAAGGTACATACACTAGCCTCACACGCACATATTTTAAGTAGCGATACTATATTATACATACGTGGCAGTTTATAGCTTTTTTATATGTATTTTGCTACCAACGTAAATCTGTGAATAGTTTATATTGCACTATTATAGTGTGTGTGTGTGTGTATATATATATATATATATATGTGTGTGTGTGTGTGTATATATATATATATATATATATATATATATATATATATATATATAAATAATAGAAAGGGTTTGAGTGTATGTGTTTTGAATAGGTGGTGCTGTTTCACGTATAAGCCTCTTAAAATACAGATTCATGTTTGTTTGTTATTAAACTTTTATAGATCTATAGTATGTTTTCACATTTACTGTATGTATTATAGTGTTTATACCAATATAAATGTTGTTCATACTGGACAATTAATTGTCTGCATGCAAATATCATATATCTTAAAAGCCTTCTGCTTCCTCTATAGACCTTTAATCTCTTGAATTATAACCCCTAGTCCAGTCGGGGTTACCAATGTTCACATCCAATAAACAGTACATTTAAATACACTAAAATGAGACCTTTATCAACAGTAAAATTACACATTTCCAATCCATGTGCTTTGGAAACTCTTTTAAACCTGAGAGATGTTTTTAAAGTTAAATCCATAGTCTTTACAGAACATAGAAAAAAGGAACTGGAGAGAAATATCTTACCTTACTATGCAGTACTATATATGCAGTCACAGATAAGAACTACAGTATAATTGGTCAACACTATTCTAACTAAAAGTCTTTAGTTACCCATAGGAGGTATTTAGATTGTTCTTAACTATGGGATGGCTGTTTGATCCATATTGCTAAACAGCTGTTTGATCCATATTGCTAAACAGCAGTGTAACTATAATATAAACAAATACTTATAATGTCACATATATATATATATATATATATATATCAGACTAACATAAGTGAGGAAATGTCATGGTATCTTAAATTAAAACAGTATGTGTCCTGCTTTTGCATCAGAAGGAAGTTCTATTTCTTGTTTTCATTACACAAATCAGCAACTAACAGTTCTACTGTAAAACTTCTAAAAATAACACACATTTGTCTAGTTACTCAGCTTCCTCCTCCTGACATTCAGAAGTACTTTAGTAATGCACATTAAGCAGAGAAATTGGTTATTAATTTACTCGCAAAACATCTACTTTATTACTCAACTAGAATGTGCAAAAGATGATCACTAATCAATCTATACACACACGCACACATATATGCACGCACCCCCCCCACACACATATATATATATATATATATATATACACGCACCCACACACACTATATATAGTATATATATATATATATATATATATATATAGTGTATGTATATGTATATATATATATATATATATATATATCCTTGGCCTTGGATCCAAAAGAACTGATAACCCAAATCTAATACAAGAAAATCCAAAATGTAGATGTCTAATAAAATCACTCTATCTCTGATAAAAGGTCAGCAACTTTCAAAGGGTCATCTTATGTTTAAAGGAAACCAATCAATATCTGAGCCTGTCCCGATAATCTGAATAAATGAAAGACAAAACGACAACAACAAAAAAAGCCATAAATCTTGTTATACCCCATCACTCCTACTTGGTGGCAATATAACACTTCTGCAAATTCCCCTGATGGCAGATGGTAACTTGAGGGATGTAAAGTATTAGTAACAATGTCTGGCATTTGTGATTTCTCCCACATACAGTTGCTAAATATCCCTTCTTGCCATATCAAAATTTCACTTTTGGTATTTATACAACATGTAGAAGATAAGGAAACCCTGTTTGCCCCCTAACAATAGGCTGGTATCATCATGTCCTGGCTGCACAATCCATGCTTGTTGCCCGCGTACGATGGGCTCAGCTTCTCTTCTCAGAACCCCCCTAGGGCACTTACCATGTTTGCGGGATAGCCCAATGCCTGAAGAGAAAAACGGTATGGAGGAGTCTTTCTGCCACTCCTCTGTACAGACCCCCAAAGCCTCTTTTACAAGTAGATCCCCTCTAATTTGTACTGTGCCCATTCACACACCTGCTCCCCCCTACATACTGATTGGATGCCACCAACTCTAAAAACCCCTCCCTGCCAATCCTATGCCAGCTTACCCCTGATTGGACAAACAAGCATTTTACCAAATTTAGCCTGTGTTGGGGGGGGGGGACTGGGAGTGGCAAAACAAAAATAAAAGACCAGGTAAAGTAGGAGGGCCATTGATGAGTGTGAACACATGGCACTGTCTTCACTGCAAATAGTTAAAGGGAATTTCCAGCAGTCCCTTCTTTCTATCTCCCCCTCCCCACTACATGACAGTATTCTGAAACCCCCGATTTATGACAAGGACTGCTAGGGCCAGAGAAGAATAAGTATCAAGTGACGTGCCTTTACGCAAGAAACAGATTAGAAATAGAAGCAGCTGCGAACGTGACCATTGCAATAGGCATGGCACACAAAAAACAGGGGCATGCTGCATGCCATGGAGATGCTGGGCATACAGAATGCTAATCTGTACACCAGTATTAGAGCAGATACACCCTAGTACGCTGTTTTATAGAAGAGGTGTTTAGTGAACACATAAACAAAGCAACTAGCAACTTACCAGTCTCCTGAAACAAACCACAGCTGCTTTGTATGTTTTGGACAAACACTATGACAGGTCCATGACAGGTCTGGAAAATTGGATGGATACAAGAGGAAGATGTGAGTTAATGTTCAAATTATTTTCATAAAGGACCTCCAAAAAGAAAGACACATAGGTTAAGGATCAACATGATTTCTTAGGATGCAGCAGGTGTTAGGCCAAATAAAGAAACAGGGTGCTGCCAGCATGGAGGATCTCACACAGAGTTGGGCCACAGACCTAACACTCTTGATGGTTACAGACAGAAATATAAGAAGAGCTGCCAAACCTAGGGGTGATTGAAGGAATGTGTGGCAGATGTATTTATTAAACAATCAGCACTGAAAGTAGACCAGTTGGAACCAAATTTCATGCCAATATTATAGACTACTAATTCTACACACCCTCACCCAGCAAACTGAACATTCCTCAGTATTGTTTTAATACATGCAATTTTGATAAAAGAACTTTGACACAGTACTCCAGATAAAGCCACAATACGGAATAGTATTGAAAGATCAAAGTCAGCAAATGCATAGGTATATTATCATATTATATAGTTCAGTACATTACATATTCCTTAACACATTAATTATTTTTATAACTGATTTATTAAAGGGACATGATACTTAAAAATATTACCATCTAAAAGAGAATGCTTTAAAATGTTTTGTAATACTTCCTTTTTTTAATGGATTTTTTCTGTGCTGAATAAACCAACCTTTTATGTGGGAGTTGTACCTTTTAAACCAGTGAGCAATAGAGTCCCAGGCCTAAATTGTACACAATTATTCCTCTAAGTATCATTTACATCTTTACTCAACATTTTTTTAATGGGAAAAAAGGAAATATATATATGGCAAGCAAATAGTAATTTCATGTAAATAGCTTTTGCAAGGAAAATGGTTTTTGAAACATTTTTAAGCTTTAAAAAACATTCGCCTAGGCAAAAGCCTTTTGCCTAACTACTATTCAGGCAAATAGTTTTCAGAAAGTCAAATTATCTGTGCACAAGTGGTCCCTGTTTGCCAATTGGCTCCCAGGCACCCCTGGGAAAATGGCCCTTGCTTGCCAATATGCTCCCAGGCACCCCTGGGAAAGTGCCCCTTGCTTGCCAATATGTTCCTAAGCACCCCAGGAAAGTGGCCCTTGCTTGTCAATATACTCTCAGGCACCCGGGAAAGTAACCCATGCTTGCCAATAGGCTCCCAGGCACCCTGAGGAAGTGGCTCCTACATGCCAATAAAATCACAAGACCCCCGGTAAAGTGGTCCCTGCTCGCCAATAGGCTCCCAGGCAGCCCACTAAAGTGGCCTCTGCTCGCATATAGGTTCCCAGGCACCTCAGAAAATTGGCCCCTGCTCACCAATAGACTGCCAGGCTCCCCAGGAAAGTGGCCCCTACTCACCAATAGACTGCCAGGCAACCCAGGAAAGTGGCCCCTGTTCACCAATAAGTTCCCAGCTACCCTGGTTAAGTGGCCCTGCTCACCAATAGGCCCCCAGGCAGCCTAAGAAAGTGTCCCCTGCTCGCCAATAGGCCCCCAGGCACCCTAAGAAAGTGTCCCCTGCTCGCCAATAGGCTCCCATGCACCCCACAAAAGTTGCCCCTGCTCACCAATAGGCTTCAAGTCACCCTAGTTAAGTGGCCCCTGCTTGACAATAGACTCCCAGCCACCCCAGAAATGTGGTCCCTGCTCCAATTGGCTCCCAGTCACCCCTTAAAAGAGGCCCCTGCTCACCAATAGGCTTTAAATCACCCCAGTTAAGTGACCTCTGCTTGCCAATAGGCTCCAAGGCCCCTTGAGAAAGTGGCCCCTGCTCGCTAATAGGCTACCAGGCACCACAGGAAAGTAGCCCCTGCTTGCTAATAAGTTCCCAGGTCCTCCAGGAATGTGGCCCCTGCTCATAAATAGGCTCCCACTTTCTCAGAGGTTCCTGGGAGACTATTGATGAACAGGGGCGACTTTTACAGGGTGTCTGGGAGCCTATTAGAAAGAAGGGGCCACTTTTCTGAGGTGCCTGGGAGCATAATAGCAAACAGGGGCCACTTTACTGTGGTGTATGGGAGCCTATTTGTGAGCAGGGGCCACTTTCCCAGGATGCCTGGGAACATATTAGCAAGCGGGGGGAACTTTCCTTGGGGGTCTGGGAGCCTATTGCCACTAGGGGTCACTTTCCTGGGGTGCCTGGGAGCCTATTGGCGAACAGAGGCTTCTTTTCTGGGGTGCTTGGGAGCCTATTGGCGAGCAGAGGCCAATTTCCTGGTTTGTCTGGGAGCCTATTGGCAAGCAGAGGCCACTTTCCCAGGTGCATTGGAGCATATTGGCTAGCAGGGGCCACTTGACTGCGGTGTATGGGAGCCTATTGGTGAGCAGGGGCCTCTTTCCCAGGATTCCTGGGAATATATTAGCAAGCAGGGGACACTTTCTGAGGTGGCTGGGAGCCTATTGGTGAGCAGAGGCCACTTTCCTAAGGTGTCTGGGAGCCTATTGGCAAGCAGGGGCCACTTTCCTGGGTGCGTTGGAGCATATTGGCAAGCAGGGGCCACTTTACTGTTGTGTATGGGAGCCTATTGGTGAGCAGGGGCCACTTTCCCAGGATTCCTGGGAACCTATTGGCAAGCAGGGGCCATTTTCTCGGGTGCCTGGGAGCCTATTGGTGAGCAGAGGCCACTTTCCTAAGGTGTCTGGGAGCCTTTTGGCAAGCAGGGGCCACTTTCCTGGGGTGCGTTGGAGCATATTGGAAAGCAGGGGCCACTTTACTGTGGTGTATGGGAGCCTATTGGTGTGCAGGGGCCACTTTCCCAGGATTCCTGGGAACATATTGGCAAGCAGGGGCCATTTTCTCAGGTGCCTGGGAGCATATTGGTGAGCAGGGGCCACTTCCCCAGGGTGTCTGGGAGCCTATTGATGAGCAGTGGCCACTTTCATGGGGTGTCTGGGAGCCTATTTGGCAATCAGGGGCCACTTTCTTCAAGTGCCTAAGAGCCTATTGGCAAGCAGGGGCCACTTTTCTGAGATGCCTGGTAGCATATTGGCCACTTTCCAAGGAGGGGCCACTTTCCAAGTAGGGCTTGGGGTCTATTGGCGAGCAGGGGCCACTTTCCCTGGGGTAACTGAGAGCCTATTGGTGAGCAGAGGCTACTTTCTGAGGTATCTGGGAGCATATTTACAAGCAGGGGCCACTTTCCCTGGTTACATGGGAGTATATTGACAAGCAGGGGCCACTTTTCTGGGGTGTCAAGCAGAGGACACTTTTTGCAAGCAAGGGCCACTTTTCCGGGTGCCTGGGAAGCCTATTGGCAAGCAGGGGTCACTTTCCCGGTAGGTCCTGGGAACTTATTGGTGAGCAGGGGCCACTTTCAAGGTGCCTGGGAACCTATTGGTGAGCAGGGGTCACTTTCTCATGGTGCCTTGGCTTTGATAAGCTGGAAAAACTTTGCACAGCTAATTTCACTTTCTGAATAATTTGACTTTCTGAAAACTATTTGCCTGAATAGTATTTAGTCAAAAGGCTTTTGCCTAGGCAAATGGTTTTTAAGTTTCAAAAAACGATTTGCCTAGGCAAAAACTATTTGCCTAAAATTACTATTTTCCTTATATATATATAGTCTATTGCCCCTCTGTGGCCATTTCTCTTTAGAGAAATGTTTTGAGGGATATTCCTCATAATATATTGACTGAAGGGACATAGGGACATTACCAACAAATACATATAGAAAGAGAAGCGATCTACCAGGAACAAACCCAAAGCTCTGTAGCTTGTTCTATGGCGAGTTACTGCCTAGGAGCAACCTCTTTTAGTCCAATTGTGATTTTCACATAGGAGAACTGTCCAGCCTTAGAAGGTCAGTCCAATCCTGAAATACCAGGCAATCCTCGTCTGAACAATAACATGGCAACCCCAGACAATAGTTCCGGCCTTTTTTGGGCCTTGTCAGTGAGGAGCAGTCATATTCCTCTAAACACATTGGGCAAGGAGTCCACGTCTGTTTTCCGCCAGTATATCAGTCTAATCCCACCTCACAAGTTTAGTCCAGCCCCGGTGTTCTGACGATTTTTGCTACCCTCTCATTGCGCATGCGCACACATTACGTCACTGCATTCCACATGTTATAAAGCATGTGTGGACAGTGGTGATGTATGTGCGCTTATGCGCACTGAAAGGGGTAGCAAAATTTGACGGCTAGATAGCAAATCTCAATGCTTTGTCTGTGCATGATGTGCGCCGCATGCACCCTTGATATGTAAATAAAATGAACTAAACAGTTTCTCTAACAGTAATTAGCAGCTCCATACAGGGAGTGCAGAATTATTAGGCAAGTTGTATTTTTGAGGATTAATTTTATTATTGAACAACAACCATGTTCTCAATGAACCCAAAAAACTCATTAATATCAAAGCTGAATATTTTTGGAAGTAGTTTTTAGTTTGTTTTTAGTTTTAGCTATTTTAGGGGGATATCTGTGTGTGCAGGTGACTATTACTGTGCATAATTATTAGGCAACTTAACAAAAAACAAATATATACCCATTTCAATTATTTATTTTTACCAGTGAAACCAATATAACATCTCAACATTCACAAATATACATTTCTGACATTCAAAAACAAAACAAAAACAAATCAGTGACCAATATAGCCACCTTTCTTTGCAAGGACACTCAAAAGCCTGCCATCCATGGATTCTGTCAGTGTTTTGATCTGTTCACCATCAACATTGCGTGCAGCAGCAACCACAGCCTCCCAGACACTGTTCAGAGAGGTGTACTGTTTTCCCTCCTTGTAAATCTCACATTTGATGATAGACCACAGGTTCTCAATGGGGTTCAGATCAGGTGAACAAGGAGGCCATGTCATTAGATTTTCTTCTTTTATACCCTTTCTTGCCAGCCACGCTGTGGAGTACTTGGACACGTGTGATGGAGCATTGTCCTGCATGAAAATCATGTTTTTCTTGAAGGATGCAAACTTCTTCCTGTACCACTGCTTGAAGAAGGTGTCTTCCAGAAACTGGCAGTAGGACTGGGAGTTGAGCTTGACTCCATCCTCAACCTGAAAAGGCCCCACAAGCTCATCTTTGATGATACCAGCCCAAACCAGTACTCCACCTCCACCTTGCTGGTGTCTGAGTCGGACTGGAGCTCTCTGCCCTTTACCAATCCAGCCACGGGCCCATCCATCTGGCCCATCAAGACTCACTCTCATTTCATCAGTCCATAAAACCTTAGAAAAATCAGTCTTGAGATATTTCTTGGCCCAGTCTTGACGTTTCAGCTTGTGTGTCTTGTTCAGTGGTGGTCGTCTTTCAGCCTTTCTTACCTTGGCCATGTCTCTGAGTATTGCACACCTTGTGCTTTTGGGCACTCCAGTGATGTTGCAACTCTGAAATATGGCCAAACTGGTGGCAAGTGGCATCTTGGCAGCTGCACGCTTGACTTTTCTCAGTTCATGGGCAGTTATTTTGCGCCTTGGTTTTTCCACACGCTTCTTGCGACCCTGTTGACTATTTTGAATGAAACGCTTGATTGTTCGATGATCACGCTTCAGAAGCTTTGCAATTTTAAGAGTGCTGCATCCCTCTGCAAGATATCTCACTATTTTTGACTTTTCTGAGCCTGTCAAGTCCTTCTTTTGACCCATTTTGCCAAAGGAAAGGAAGTTGCCTAATAATTATGCACACCTGATATAGGGTGTTGATGTCATTAGACCACACCCCTTCTCATTACAGAGATGCACATCACCTAATATGCTTAATTGGTAGTAGGCTTTCAAGCCTATACAGCTTGGAGTAAGACAACATGCATAAAGAGGATGATGTGGTCAAAATACTCATTTGCCTAATAATTCTGCACTCCCTGTATATCATCACAATTAACTTCTAACGGTTAATGAATTTAGGAGTAACCTTTAATTGTAAAATATATGGAGCTTCAAATTTATGTTGGAGAAACTGTTTAGTTAATTTTATCTGATTCTGACTAACAAGGTCAGTCTAGCCTTCAAATGTTGCTACCCCTCTCAGTGCGCATGAGCGCACATACGTCACTGCATTCCACACATGCTTTACTACCTAGTTTCTCAACCTGTGGTACGTGTACCCCTGGGGATACTTGGGTCATTGGCAAGGGGTACTACAGGGATTGGCCTTCATTATTTTTTTCCCCAAAGTAGCTATTGTAAACATGACACTTCAAAGAAAGCTGTGTTTTTCATTTCTACCCTTGAGCTCTCCTAACAGGGCAGAGTGTGAGTATTTCACTGCCTAGGTCAGACCACTGCTCAATCACTGATTCACATCAAATTGCTAAAACCTCAGCTTCCGACATATGAGGGCTGGTTTTGAGTTTCACTGATTTGAACAGAGAAAGTGCATTACTGTTACCAAGTGTCACAGAGAAAAGTGGCAGACAAATGTGCCACTGTGAAATAGGTAAAGTCTATCATACTGTAGTGTGTCGCAGTAAAACGAGACAGATAAACTGTATATGAATTGGTTACTAAAAATAGAAAGATGGTACCATAAAGATTACTTTCCTCATGCAGAAAAGTTTATTTCTTCTATAAGGTACGACGAGTCCACGGATTCATCCTTTACTTGTGGGATATTATCCTCCTGCTAACAGGAAGTGGCAAAGAGCACCACAGCAGAGCTGTCTATATAGCTCCCCCCCCCCCAGTCATTCTCTTTGCCTACTTTAAGTACTAGGAAGGGTAAATTGAAAGAGGTGATAAAATATTAGTTTTTAATTTCTTCAAGCAAGAGTTTTTTATTTTAAATGGTACGGGTGTGTACTATTTACTCTCAGGCAGCAGATGGATGATGACTGCTGCCTGGAGGATGATGATCTTAGCATTTGTAACTAAGATCCAGTGCTGTTCCCACAGAGGCTGAGGAGTACAAGAAACTTCAGTGTGAGGAACGGTTTCATGCTATATAGCAATGAGGTATGTTCAGTCATTTTTTCTGGAGAGACTGTGGTATTTCAGAAAGGCTGACAGTATCCCCATGAGGGTAAGGGTAAGCAATAATCCTAAGAGCTAATAAGAAGGGCATTACTAAGCTTGCATAAGGGGCTATTTACAAAAATGGCTGACACTGAGTTGTGAATGTTTGTGGGCAAACGTTTTATGAACTGGGAGTGCTTTTAACGTTTTGTGGGCAATAACGTTTTTTGGGCAACTTAATTGAGGGTACACTTGGCTTATTTTTTGGGTCTCAGAACCCACATGGCTAGTTTAAAACCGCTCTGGTGCGGTTCTTTGAGGCTGTAGAGACATCGAGTGAGATGGGCGGGGCCTATTTTCGCGCCTCAGATGCGCAGTTCTTTCACTCAGCAAACAGCAAGCTCTAACTCCTGAGGGCCCTGGTGGATGTTCTGGGCCAAAATAGAAGCTTTAACCCCATATTTACTATCCCTGAGGGCAGGTAGGGCCACAGCAGGGCTGTGGCAAGGTGCTGGGGGTGTTTTTTGCGGATTTAGGCCTAATTTCAATCCGGTTTGCACATTAAAGGGTTAAATGTTAAATTTCCTTGTGGGGCAATCTTAACTACATATATTGTGTCTACTTGCAAAAATTTGAAAAATTTGGTGCATTTTAAAGCAGTTTTGCAGAACGTGTATGCTTTTTTTCTCTTAAAGGCGCAGTACCGTTTTTTAAGATTGTTATTTTTTTCACTAAATAAAGTGTTTTCATGCTTGTTTGTAGTCATTACTAGCCTGTTCAACATGTCTGACATTGAAGAAAGTCAATGTTCAATATGTTTAGAAGCCATTGAGGAACCTCCACTTAGAATGTGTCCCTCATGCACTGAAAGGTCAATAAATTGCAAAGAACATATTTTAGCTACTAAAAGTATGTCGCAGGATGATTCTCAGTCAGAAGGGAATCAGTTTATGCCATCTAATTCTCCCCAAGTGTCACAACCATTAATGCCCGCACAAGCGACGCCAAGTACTTCTAGTTCGTCTAATTCTATCACCCTGCTAGATATGGCCGCAGTTATGAATACTACCCTCACAGAGGTTTTATCTAAGCTGCCTGGGTTGCAGGTGAAGCGCAGTAGGTCTGGTGTGAGAACAAATGCTGAGCCCTCTGATGCTTTATTAGCCATATCCGATGTACCCTCACAATGTTCTGAATTGGGGGTGAGGGATTTGCTGGCTGAGGGAGAGATTTCTGATTCAGGAAATATGTTCCCTCAGACAGACTCAGATATGACGGCTTTTAAATTTAAACTAGAACACCTCCGCTTATTGCTCAGGGAGGTTTTAGCGACTCTGGATGATTGTGACCCTATTGTAGTTCCAGAGAAATTGTGTAAAATGGACAGATTTCTAGAGGTTCCTGTCTACACTGATGTTTTTCCGGTCCCTAAGAGGATTTCGGACATTGTTACTAAGGAGTGGGATAGACCAGGTATTCCGTTCGCTCCCCCTCCTACTTTTAAGAAAATGTTTCCCATATCAGACACCATGCGGGACTCATGGCAGACGGTCCCTAAGGTGGAGGGAGCTATTTCTACCCTGGCTAAGCGTACAACTATACCTATTGAGGACAGTTGTGCTCTCAAAGATCCTATGGATAAAAAATTAGAGGGTCTCCTAAAGAAAATATTTGTTCATCAGGGTTTTTTCTTCTCCAACCTATAGCGTGCATTGTTCCTGTAACTACTGCAGCGTCCTTTTGGTTCGAGGCTCTGGAGGAGGCTCTTCAGGTTGAGATCCCATTAGATGATATTCTGGATAGAATTAGGGCTCTCAAGCTAGCTAATTCTTTCATTACAGATGCCGCTTTTCAACTGGCTAAATTAGCGGCAAAGAATTCAGGTTTTGCCATTTTAGCGCATAGAGCGTTATGGCTTAAGTCCTGGTCTGGTGATGTGTCATCAAAAGCTAAGCTTTTTGCCATCCCTTTCAAGGGTAAGACCCTATTCGGGTCTGAACTGAAAGAGATCATTTCAGACAACACTGGAGGGAAAGGCCATGCCCTTCCTCAGGATAAGACAAATAAGATGAGGACTAAACAAAATCATTTTAGTTCCTTTTGAAACTTTAAAGGTGGTCCCTCTACCTCTTCCCCTGCTGCAAAGCAAGAGGGGAATTTTGCTCAATCCAAGTCAGTCTGGAGACCTAACCAGACTTGGAACAAGGGTAAACAGGCCAAGAAGCCCGCTGCTGCCACCAAGACAGCATGAACGGGTAGCCCCCGATCCGGGACCAGATCTAGTAGAGGGATGAATTTCTCTCTTTGCTCAGGCTTGGGCAAGAGACGTTCAGGACTCCTGGGCTTTAGAAATCGTAACCCAGGGGTATCTTCTAGATTTCAAAGATTCTCCTCCAAGGGGGAGATTCCATCTTTCTCAATTGTCTGTAAACCAGACAAAAAGAGAGGCGTTCTTACGCTGTGTAGAAGACCTATATACCATGGGAATGATCTGCCCAGTTCCGAAAACAGAACAGGGGCAGGGGTTCTACTCAAATCTGTTTGTGGTTCCCAAAAAAGAGGGAACCTTCAGACCAATTTTGGATCTCAAGATCCTAAACAAATACCTCAGAGTCCCATCCTTCAAGATGGAGACCATTCGGACTATTTTGCCGATGATCCAGGAAGTTCAATATATGACCACCGTGGACTTAAAGGATGTGTATCTACACATCCCTATCCACAAAGATCATCACCAGTTCCTCAGGTTCGCCTTTCTGGACAAGCATTACCAGTTTGTGGCTCTTCCCTTCGGGTTGGCCACAGCTCCCAGAATTTTCACAAAGGTGCTAGGGTCCCTTCTGGCGGTTCTAAGGCCGCAGGGCATAGCTATGGCGCCATATCTGGAAGATATCTTAATTCAGGCCTTAGCCAAGTCTCACACGGACACCGTGTTGGCTTTTCTAAGATCTCACGGGTGGAAAGTGAACGTAAAAAAGAGTTCACTTATCCCTCTCACAAGAATTCCATTCCTGGAAGGAGGTCAGGAAATCAAAAATTTTATCCATCTGCCGAGCTCTTCATTCCATTCCTCGGCCGTCAGTGGCTCAGTGTATGGAGGTAATCGGCTTAATGGTAGCGGCAATGGACATGGTTCCGTTTGCTCGCTTGCATCTCAGACCACTGCAACTATGCATGCTCAAACAGTGGAATGGGGATTATGCAGATTTATCTCCTCAGATAAATCTGGATCAAGTGACCAGAGACTCTCTTCTTTGGTGGTTGTCACAGGATCATCTGTCCAAGGGAATGTGTTTCCGCAGGCCAGCGTTGGTCATAGTGACGACGGACGCCAGCCTATTGGGCTGGGGTGCAGTCTGGAATTCCCTGAAAGCACAGGGTTTGTGGACTCAGGAGGAGGCTCTCCTCCCGATAAATATTCTAGAACTGAGAGCGATATTTAACGCGCTTCAGGCGTGGCCTCAGCTGGCTTCGGCCAGATTGATAAGATTCCAGTCGGACAATATCACGACTGTTGCATACATCAATCATCAGGGGGGAACAAAGAGTTCTCTAGCGATGATAGAGGTTACCAAAATAATTAGATGGGCAGAGACTCACTCTTGCCATCTATCAGCAATCTATATCCCAGGAGTGGAGAACTGGGAAGCAGAAGTCGTCAGACTTTTCATCCGGGGGAATGGGAACTTCATCCGGAGGTGTTTGCACAATTGATTCAGCAATGGGGCACACCAGAATTGGAACTTCCTTGTTACTGGTCCAGGTCAAGGGATCCTCAGGCAGTACTGATAGATGCTCTAGCAGTACCCTGGTCGTTCAACCTGGCTTATGTGTTTCCACCATTTCCTCTCCTTCCTCGTTTGATTGCCAGAATCAAACAGGAGAGAGCTTCAGTGATTTTGATAGCACCTGCGTGGCCACGCAGGACTTGGTATGCAGACCTGGTGGACATGTCATCTCTTCCACCATGGACTCTGCCACTGAGACAGGACCTTCTGATTCAAGGTCCGTTCCAGCATCCAAATCTAGTTTCTCTGCGGCTGACTGCTTGGAGATTGAACGCTTGATCTTATCCAAGCGGGGTTTCTCTGAGTCGGTCATAGATACCTTGATTCAGGCTCGAAAGCCTGTCACCAGAAAAATTTATCATAAGATATGGCGTAAATATCTTTATTGGTGCGAATCCAAAGGCTACTCATGGAGTAAGATCAGGATTCCTAGGATTTTGTCCTTTCTCCAAGAAGGATTGGAGAAGAGGCTATCAGCTAGTTCCTTAAAGGGACAGATATCTGCTTTATCAATTCTACTGCACAAGCGTCTGGCAGATGTTCCAGACGTTCAGTCGTTCTGTCAGGCTTTAGTTAGAATCAAGCCTGTGTTTAAACCTGTTGCTCCGCCATGGAGTTTGAATTTAGTTCTTAAGGTTCTTCAAGGGGTTCCGTTTGAACCTATGCATTCCATAGATATTAAGCTTCTATCTTGGAAAGTTCTGTTTTTAGTTGCTATCTCTTCGGCTCGAAGAGTTTCTGAACTATCTGCATTGCAATGCGACTCGCCTTATCTTGTTTTCCATTCTGATAAGGTGGTTTTGCGTACCAAACCTGGATTCCTTCCTAAGGTTGTTTCTAATAGGAATATCAATCAGGAAATTGTTGTTCCTTCTCTGTGTCCTAATCCTTCCTCTAAGAAGGAGCGTCTGTTGCACAACTTGGACGTGGTTCGTGCTTTGAAGTTTTACTTGCAAGCAACCAAAGATTTCGTCAAACATCTTCTTTGTTTGTTGTCTATTCTGGAAAACGTAGAGGTCAAAAAGCTACGGCTACCTCTCTTTCTTTTTGGCTGAAAAGCATCATCCATTTGGCATACGAGACTGCTGGACAGCAGCCTCCTGAAAGGATTACAGCTCACTCTACTAGAGCGGTGGCTTCCACATGGTCTTTTAAAAATTATGCTTCTGTTGAACAGATTTGTAAGGCTGCGACTTGGTCTTCGCTTTATACCTTTTCCAAGTTTTACAAATTTGATACTTTTGCTTCTTCGGAGGCTATTTTTGGGAGAAAAGTTCTTCAAGCAGTGGTGCCTTCTGTTTAACCATCTGTCTTGTCCCTCCCGTTCATCCGTGTCCTGTAGCTTTGGTATTGTATCCCACAAGTAAAGGATGAATCCGTGGACTCATCGTACCTTATAGAAGAAAAGGAAATTTATGCTTACCTGATAAATTAATTTATTCTATGGTACGACGAGTCCACGGCCCGCCCTGTCATTTTAAGACAGATTATATTTTTTGATTTTAAACTTCAGTCACCTCTGCACCTTGTAGTTTCTCCTTTTTCTTCCTGTACCTTTGGTCGAATGACTGGGGGGTGGAGCTAAGGGAGGAGCTATATAGACAGCTCTGCTGTGGTGCTCTTTGCCACTTCCTGTTAGCAGGAGGATAATATTCCACAAGTAAAGGATGAATATGTGGACTCGTCGTACCATAGAAGAAAATTAATTTATCAGGTAAGCAGAAATTTACTTTTTCCTCTTTATTAATGTAAGAAGCACATTAATTACATATAATTATTAATATCAATTAAATTGTGTTTTGTGTGTTTATTATTCTCTGTTGTAATATTGCCAAATATTAAATTCCAGAAAACATAAAGCAAATATCAGATTCCCATATATTTACTTCATTAATATATCTGATACAAGCTTTACGCATGATTTCCATTTTTCCTCATGTAAAAAGATCAATAAAATTTGTGCTACAGTTGGGGTACATAGAAAATAAATGTATGCCTAAAGGGGTACTTGCTACCAAAAGGTTGAGAAACACTGCTTTACAACATATGTGGAATGCGGTGACGTAATGTGGCGCATGCGCAATGAGAGGGTAGCAACATTTGATGGGTAGCAAAAATTGACAGAACACCGGTATCAGACTGCAAGGAGAACTTTCAGGAAAGTTCTCCTCTGGGAAAAGCACAGTTGGGCTATAATAGGCTGCTCCCAGGTGGCAACTCGCCATAGAACAAGCTACTGTGCCGCTGTTCTTTCCTGGTAGAGAGCTTCTCTTTCTGCATATATTTGCAATATCACCCTAGGGAAGTCCAGGGAAGCCAGACATGGACTCCTTGCCCAATGTGCTTAGAAGAATATTGCTTCACCTTACTTACGAGGCCCACAGAAGTCTGAAATGATCGTCTGGGGTTGCTATGTTCCATAGAACAAGCTACTGAACTGTTGTTCGTTCCTGGTAGAGTGCTTCTCTTCTGTATGTACATTACCAACATAGGTATATTTGTTTCTGATACTGACATAATATTAACTAATGTTACAACAAACAAATCCAGCTCCTGGCATCCATGGAACTATAGCAACTTCAGACACATTTTTCACAGTTCGTGTACACAAAAAAATCTATCACTGAAATAGTGATCATTATTATTATTATTATTATTATTATTAATATTTTTTTGCTTATATGGCTATTTTGCAAACATGCTTCTAACTGAAAGTGAAATGTATTTATGAGTTGTTAAACGGACAGTAAAGTCAAAATTGAATGATTATGATTCATATAAAGCCTGCAATTTTGAATAACTTTCTATTTTATTTCCATTAACAAATTTGCTTTATTCTTTTGGTATCCTTTGTGGACGAGCAAACCTAGGTAGGCTGATAGGAACTTAAAGGGACAGTAAAGTTAAAATTTAAAACTGCATGTGCTATCTGAATCATGAAAGTTTAAGAAGTTTCCAATTTAATTGTGGTATCTAATTTGCTTCATTCTCTTGGTATCCTTTGTTGAAAAGCATACATAACAAGGCTAAGGAGCAGCAATACACTCCTTGGAGCTGGCTGCTGATTAGTGGCTGCACATTTATCTCTCATCATTAGCTCACCCAGCTAGCTCCCAGTAGTGCATAGCTGCTCCTTCAACAAAGGATACCAAGAGAATCAAATGAAACAAATTTGAACATAGAAATAAATTGGAAAGTTATTTTAAGCCCTTCACCCAAATAGACGTGTATAACATAATTTATGTAAGAACTTACCTGATAAATTCATTTCTTTCATATTAGCAAGAGTCCATGAGCTAGTGACGTATGGGATATACATTCCTACCAGGAGGGGCAAAGTTTCCCAAACCTTAAAATGCCTATAAATACACCCCTCACCACACCCACAATTCAGTTTAACGAATAGCCAAGAAGTGGGGTGATAAGAAAAAAGTGCGAAAGCATATAAAATAAGGAATTGGAATAATTGTGCTTTATACAAAAAAATCAAAACCACCACAAAAAAGGGCGGGCCTCATGGACTCTTGCTAATATGAAAGAAATGAATTTATCAGGTAAGTTCTTACATAAATTATGTTTTCTTTCATGTAATTAGCAAGAGTCCATGAGCTAGTGACGTATGGGATAATGATTACCCAAGATGTGGATCTTTCCACACAAGAGTCACTAGAGAGGGAGGGATAAAATAAAGACAGCCAATTCCTGCTGAAAATAATCCACACCCAGAATAAATTTTTTAATGAAAAAACATAAGCAGAAGATTCAAACTGAAACCACTGCCTGAAGTAGGTTTCTACCAAAAACTGCTTCAGAAGAAGAAAACACATCAAAATGGTAGAATTTAATAAAAGTATGCAAAGAGGACCAAGTTGCTGTTTTGCAAATCTGATCAACCGAAGCTTCATTCTTAAACGCCCAGGAAGTAGAAACTAACCTAGTAGAATGAGCTGTAATCCTTTGAGGCGGAGTGTTACCCGACTCAACATAGGCATGATGAAATAAAGATTTCAACCAAGATGCCAAAGAAATGGCAGAAGCTTTCTGGTCTTTTCTAGAACCGGAAAAGATGACAAATAGACTAGAAGTCTTTCAGAAAGACTTAATAGCTTCAACATAATATTACAAAGCTCTAACAGCATCCAAAGAATGCAATGATTTCTCCTTAGAATTCATAGGATTAGGACATAATGAAGGAACCACAATTTCTCTACTAATGTTGTAAGAATTCACAACCTTAGGTAAAAAAATTCAAAAGACGTTCGCAGCACCGCCTTATCCTGATGCAAAATCAGAAAAGGAGACTCACAAAAAAGAGTAGATAATTCAGAGACTCTTCTGGCAGAAGAGATGGCCAAAAGAAACAAAACTTTCCAAGAAAGTAATATAATGACCAAAAAATGCATGGGTTCAAAAGGAGGAGCTTGAAGAGCCCCCAGAACCAAATTCAAACTCCAAGGAGGAGAAATTGACTTAATGACAGGTTTTATACGAACCAAAGCTTGTACAAAACAATGAATATCAGGAAGATTAGCAATCCTTCTGTGAGAAAGAACAGAAAGAGCAGAGATTTGTCTTTCAAGAAACTTGCGGACAAACCTTTATCTAAACCATCCTGAAGAAATATAAGTCTTCCAGACTCTATAATATATCTCTCTAGATACAGATTTACGAGCCTGTCACATAGTATCAATCACAGAGTCAGAGAAACCTCTTTGACCAAGAATCAAGCGTTCAAACTCCACACCTTAAAATTAAGGTTTTGAGATCCTGATGGAAAAAAGAACCTTGAGACAGAAAGACTGGTCTTAACGGAAGAGTCCACAGCTGGCAAGAGGCCATCCGGACAAGATCCGCATACCAAAACCTGTGAGGCCATGCTGGAGCTACCAGCAGGACAAACGAGCATTCCTTTAGAATATTGGAGAATACCCTTGGAAGAAGAACTAGAGGCGGAAAGATATAGGCAGGATGACACTTGTAAGGAAGAGATAATGCATCCACTGCCTCCGCCCGAGGATCCCTGGATCCGGACAGATACCAGGGAAGTTTCTTGTTTAGATGAGAAGCCATCAGATCTATTTCTGGGAGTTCCCACATTTGAACAATCTGAGGAAATACCTCTGGGTGAAGACCATTCGCCCAGGTGCAACATTTGGCGACTGAGATAATCCGCTTTCCAATTGTCCATACCTGGGATATGAACCGCAGAGATTAGACAGGAGCTGGATTCCGCCCAAACCAAAATTCGAGATACTTCTTTCATAGCCAGAGGACTGTGAGTCCCTCCTTGATGATTGATGTATGCCACAGTTGTGACATTGTCTATCTGAAAACAAATGAACAACTCTCTCTTCAGAAGAGGCCAAGACTGAAGAGCTCTGAAATTGCACGGAGTTCCAAAATATTGATCGGAAATCTCACCTCCTGAGATTCCCAAACTCCTTGTGCCGTCAGATACCCCCACACAGCTCCCCAACCTGTAAGACTTGCATCTGTTGAGATTATAGTCCAGGTCGGAAGAACAAAGAAGCCCCCTGAACTAAACGATGGTGATCTGTCCACCATGTCAGAGAGTGTCGTATAATCGGTTTAAAGATATTAAGTGAGATATCTTTGAGTAATCCCTGCACCATTGGTTCAGCATACAGAGCTGAAGAGGTCGCATGTGAAAACGAGCAAAGGAGATCGCATCTGATGCGGCAGTCCTAAGACCTAAAATTTCCATGCATAAGGCTACCAAAGGGAATGATTGTGACTGAAGGTTTTGACAAGCTGAAATCAATGTTAAACTTCTCTTGTCTGACAAGGACAGAGTCATAGACACTGAATCTATTCTAGAAACCTAAAAAGGTTACCCTTGTCTGAGGAATCAATGAACTGATTGGTAAATTGATCCTCCAACCATGAACTTGAAGAAACAACACAAGTCGATTCGTATGAGATTCTTCAAAAATGAGAAGACTGAGCAAGTACCCAGATATCGTCCAATAAGGAAATACCAAAACCCTGTTCTCTGATTACAGAAAGAAGGGCACCGAGAACCTTTGAAAAAAATTCTTGGAACTGAGGCTAGGCCAAACGGTAGAGCCACAAAACTGGTAATGCTTGTCTAAAAAGAGAATCTCAGACACTAAAAGTGATCTGGATGAATCGGAATATGCAGATACACATCCTGTAAATCTATTGTAGACATATAATGCCCTTGCTAAACAAAAGGCAGGACAGTCCTACAGAAACTGAATGTTGGTATCCTTACATAACGATTCAATATTGATAGATCCGGAACTGGTCTGAAGGAATTAACCTTCTTTGGTACAATGAAGAGATAAAATAAAATCCCAGCCCCTGTTCCAGAACTGGAACTGGCATAAATACTCCAGCCAACTCTAGATCTGAAACACATTTCAGAAATGCTGAGCCTTTGCTGTGTTAACTGGGACACGGGAAAGAAAAAAATCTCTTAGCAGGAGGCCTTAACTGAAGCCAATGCTGTACCTTTCTGAAACAATGTTCTGAAACCAGAAATTGAGAACGGAATTGATCAAAATTTCTTTGAAGAAAACGTAATCTGCCCCATACCAGCTGAGCTGGAATAAGGTCCGCACCTTCATGGGTACTTAGGAGCTGGCAATAGGTTTTCTATAAGGCTTGGATATATTCCAAACTGGAAATAGTTTCCAAACTGATACCGCTCCTGAGGATGAAGGATCAGGCTTTTGTTCCTTATTGTGAGGAAAGGAACGAAAATGATTATTAGCCCTAAATTTACCTTAGATTTTTTATCCTTTGGTAAAAAAGTTCCCTTCCTTCCAGAAACAGTTGAAATAATAATTTATTACCCTGGAAAGAAAAGGAAAGCAAAGTTGACTTAGAAGACATATCAGCATTCCAAGTTTAATCCATAAAGCTTTTCTAGCTAAAATAGCTAGAGACATATACCTGACATCAACTCTAATGATATCAAAAGATGGTATCACCAATAAAATTATTAGCATGTTATAGAATAATAATAATGCTATAAAATTATGATCTGTTACTTGTTGCGCTAAAGCTTCTAACCAAAATGTTGAAGCTGCAGCAACATCCGCTAAAAATATAGCAGGTCTAAAAAGATTACCTGAACATAAGTAAGCTTTTCTTAGAAAGGATTCAATTTTCCTATCTAAAGGATCCTTAAATGAATTACTATTTGCCGTAGGAATAGTAGCACATTTAGCAGGAGTAGAGACAGCCCCATAACCTTAGGGATTTTGTCCCAAAAAAACTCTAATCTGTCAGATGGCACAGGATATAATTGCTTAAACGTTTAGAAGGAGTAAAAGAATTACCCAAATTATTCCATTCCCTGGAAATTACTTCAGAAATAGCATCAGGGAGATTAAACACTTCTGGAATAACTACAGGAGATTTAAAAACCTTATTTAAACGTTTAGATTTAGTATCAAGAGGACCAGAATCCTCTATTTCTAATGCAATTAATACTTCTTTAAATAAAGAACGAATAAATTCCATCTTGAACAAATACAAAGATTTATCAGCATCAACCTCTGAGACAGAAACCTCTGAACCAGAAGAACCATGATCAGTATCAGAATGATGATGTTCATTTAAAAATTCATCTGAAAAAAGAGAAGTTTTAAAAGACTTTTATGTAAACTAGAAGGAGAAATAACAGACATAGCCTTCTTAATGGATTTAAAAAATAAAATCTCTTATGTTTATCAGGAACACTCTGAAAATTAGATGTTGACGGAACAGCAACAGGTAATGTAACGGTACTAAAGGAAATTTTATCTGCATTAATAAGTTTGTCATGACATGCAATACAAACAACAGCTGGAGAAACAGATACCAAAAATTATAGCAGATACACTTAGCTTGGTAGCTCCAGCACTAGACAGCGATTTTCCTGTAGTATCTTCTGACTCAGATGCAACGTGAGACATCTTGCAATATGTAAGAGAAAAAACAACATATAAAGCAAAATTGATCAAATTCCTTAAATGACAGTTTCAGGAATGGGAAAAAAATGCCAAAGAACAAGCTTCTAGCAACCAGAAGCAATGAAAAAATAAGACTTAAATAATGTGGAGACAAAAGCGACGCCCTTATTTTTTAGCGCCAAATAAGACGCCCACATTATTTGGCGCCTAAATGCTTTTGGCGCCAAAAATGACGCCACATCCGGAACGCCGACATTTTTGGCGCAAAATAACGTCAAAAAATGACGCAACTTCCGGCGACACGTATGACGCCGGAAACGGAAAAGAATTTTTGCGCCAAAAAAGTCCGCGCCAAGAATGACGCAATAAAATGAAGCATTTTCAGCCCCCGCAAGCCTAACAGCCCACAGGAAAAAAAGAGTCAAATTGAAGGTAAGAAAAAATGATTAATTCAAATGCATTATCCCAAATATGAAACTGACTGTCTGAAAAATAAGGAAAGTTGAACATTCTGAGTCAAGGCAAATAAATGTTTGAATACATATATTTAGAACTTTATAAACAAAGTGCCCAACCATAGCTTAGAGTGTCACAAAAAATAAGATTTACTTACCCCAGGACACTCATCTACATGTTTGTAGAAAGCCAAACCAGTACTGAAACGAGAATCAGCAGAGGTAATGGTATATATAAGAGTATATCGTCGATCTGAAAAGGGAGGTAAGAGATGAATCTCTACGACCGATAACAGAGAACCTATGAAATAGACCCCGTAGAAGGAGATCACTGCATTCAAATAGGCAATACTCTCCTCACATCCCTCTGACATTCACTGCACGCTGAGAGGAAAACCGGGCTCCAACTTGCTGCGGAGCGCATATCAACGTAGAATCTAGCACAAACTTACTTCACCACCTCCATCGGAGGCAAAGTTTGTAAAACTGAATTGTGGGTGTGGTGAGGGGTGTATTTATAGGCATTTTAAGGTTTGGGAAACTTTGCCCCTCCTGGTAGGAATGTATATCCCATACGTCACTAGCTCATGGACTCTTGCTAATTACATGAATAGATAATAGACACCCAAATAGACGTGTATATATACGTTGTGTGGTACTTTGGCTATCGTACCGCACAACATATATATACGTTTGACCTTCAGGAAGCTCCAGCAGTCTCAGCTGTTAAGTTACAGCCAAGAGCTGGAGTTCCTGAGCTCAAGGCATCTGCCCTCATATGGAACCAGAGCGCGATCCAGTTCCATATGAGGGCAGATGCCAGATTGTTACGATTATCTGCTGGTGCCGGCGGGAGTTGTGGGAGGGAATCCGGGAGGTGGGTGGGCGGTCCAGCAGCGGAGGGAGTGGGAGGGCCCTATGCCAGAAAATACAAATAAAGGGACAGGGAGGGACGGGGCAGCTACACTACAAAAAAGGGGGGTGGGGGATCCCTAACTGAGGATCTACACTACAGAAAATAATAATACAATTGTGTTTTTTTTTTTTTTTTTTTTTATTATCTAAAGGGTGTTATAGATACTGGCAGACTGCTGCCAGTACCAACATTGAAGGGTAATAGAGAAGGGAGGGTTAGAGAGCTGTTTGGGAGGGATCATGGAGGTTGGAGGGTAAGGGGGGATCCCACACAGCAGCAAATAATAAATAAAATCTTCATACTGGCAAACTGTCTGCCAGTACCTAAGATGGTGGTGACCAGTGGGGGGTTGAGGGAGGGAAGAGAGCTGTTTGGGAGGGATCAGGGGGTGGGAAGTGTCAGTGGGAGGGTAATTTCTACACTAAAACTAAAATTAATCTTACAAGCTACTCAATTAACCCCTTCACTGCCTGGAATAATAGAAGTATGGTGCGCAGCTGCAATTAGCGGCCTTCTAATTACCAAAAATCAATGGCAAAGCCATATATGTCTGCTATTTCTGAACAAAGGGGATCCCAGAGAAGCTTTTACACTCATTTGATTGCACATTCAGTATGTAAATAATTTCAGGGAGAAACCCAAAGTTTGTAAAAAAATTAAAAAATGTTTTTATTTGATCGCATTTGGCGTTGAAATTGTGGCATGAAATATAAAATGGGCCTAGATCAATACCTTAGGCCTGATCATATATGCAAAAGCCGGTGTCGCCAATTATTTTTCGAATCTAACGATCACATATACGATGCCGCATGCGGCACATATATTTTGCCCGCTGCTTTTACTCCCATAAACTAACATAGAAGTCGGTATCAAATATTCAGCGCAATGACTTACGCAGCAAAAATGGAGATATTTTACGCATGCGCAATATGTACCTCTCAACCACCCATCCCCCCACCGCAATAACTAATGTATTAACCCCTAATCCGCCAACCCCCACAAGTATCTAATAAAGTTATTAACCCCTAATCCGCCAACCCCCCACAACGCAATCTACGCAATCTACCTATTAACACTTTTAACCCCTAATCCGTCAACCCCCCACAACGCAATCTACCTATCCTAATCCGCCAACCCCCACAACGCAAAGTATCAATCTAATCACTAAGCCCCCTAAATTAACCCCAATTAAAGGGACAGTCTAGTCCAAAAAAAAACTTTCAGGATTCAGATAGGGCATGTAATTTTAAACAATTTTCCAATTTACTTTTATAACCAATTTTTCTTTTTTCTCTCGGTATTCTTAGTTGAAAGCTTAACCTAGGAGGTTCATATGCTAATTTCTTAGACCTTGAAGGCCGCCTCTTAAGAATGCATTTTAACAGGTTTTTCACCACCAGAGGGTGTTAGTTCAAGTTTTTCATATAGATAACACTGTGCTCATGCACGTGAAGTTACCTGGGAGCCATCACTGATTGGCTAAACTGCAAGTCTGTCAAAAGAACTGAAATAAAGGGGCAGTTTGCAGAGGCTTAGATACAAGATAATCACAGAGGTAAAAAATATATAAATATAACTGTGTTGGTTATGCAAAACTGGGGAATGGGTAAAAAAGGGATTATCTTTCTTTTTAAACAATAACAATTCTGGTGTAGACTGTCCCTTTAACTACAATTACATAAAATAAAAAACTATCGCCTAGATTTAGAGTTCTGCGTTAGCCGTCAAAACCAGCGTTAGAGGCTCCTAACGCTGGTTTTGGGCTACCGCTGGTATTTAGAGTCGTGTAGGTAAGGGTCTAACGCTCACTTTCCAGCCGCGACTTTTGCATACCGCAGATCCCCTTACGCCAATTGCGTATCCTATCTTTTCAATGGGATCTTTCTAACGCCGGTATTTAGAGTCTTGGCTGAAGTGAGCGTTAGAAAACTAACAACAAAACTCCAGCCGCAGAAAAAAGTCAGGAGTTAAGAGCTTTCTGGGCTAACGCCGGTTCATAAAGCTCTTAACTACTGTGCTCTAAAGTACACTAACACCCATAAACTACCTATGTACCCCTAAACCGAGGCCCCCCACATCGCCGCCACTCTATTAATTTTTTTTAACCCCTAATCTGCCGACCGCACACCGCCGCAACCTACATTATCCCTATGTACCCCTAATCTGCTGCCCCTAACACCGCCGACCCCTATATTATATTTATTAACCCCTAAACTGCCGCCCCTGCTATCGCTGACCCCCGCATATTATTATTAACCCCTAATCTGCCGCTCCGTACACCGCCGCAACCTACGTTATCCCTATGTACCCCTAATCTGCTGCCCCTAACACTGCCGACCCCTATATTATATTTATTAACCCCTAATCTGCCCCCCACAATGTCACCGCCACCTACCTACAATAATTAACCCCTAATCTTCCGACCGGACCTCACCGCTACTATAATAAAGTTATTAACCCCTAATCTGCCTCACTCCCGCCTCAATAACCCTATAATAAATAGTATTAACCCCTAATCATCACCGACACCTAACTTCAAGTATTAACCCGTAATCTGCTGACCGGATCTCGCCGCTACTCTATTAAATTTATTAACCCCTAAAGCTAAGTCTAAAACTAACCACCCCCCTAAGTTAAATATAATTTTTATCTAACAAAATAAATTAACTCTTATTAAATTAATTAATCCTATTTAAAACTAAATACTTACCTGTAAAATAAACCCTAATATAGCTACAATATAACGAATAATTATATTGTAGCTATTTTAGGATTAATATTTATTTTACAGGCAACTTTGTAATTATTTTAACCAGGTACAATAGCTATTAAATAGTTAATAACTATTTAATAGCTACCTAGTTAAAATAATTACAAAATTACCTGTAAAATAAATCCTAACCTAAGTTACAATTAAACCTAACACTACACTATCAATAAATTAATTACATAAAATACCTACAAATAAATACAATTAAATAAACTAACTAAAGTACAAAAAATAAAAAAAGAACTAAGTTACAAAAAATAAAAAAATAATTTACAAACATTAGAAAAATATTACAACAATTTTAAGCTAATTACACCTACTCTAAGCCCCCTAATAAAATAACAAAGCCCCCCAAAATAAAAAAATGCCCTACCCTATTCTAAAATTAAAATAGAAAAGCTCTTTTACCTTACCAGCCCTTATAAGGGCCTTTTGCGGGGCATGCCCCAAAGAAAACAGCTCTTTTGCCTGTAAAAAAAAACATACAATACCCCCCCCAACATTACAACCCACCACCCACATACCCCTAATCTAACCCAAACCCCCCCCTTAAATAAACCTAACACAAAGCCCCTGAAGATCATCCTACCTTATCTTCACCACGCTGGGTATCACCGATCGGTCCAGGCTCCGAAGTCTTCATCCAAGCCCAAGCGGGGGCTGAAGACGTCCATCATCGGGCTGAAGTCTTGATCCAAGCGGCGGCTGAAGAGGTCCATCATCGGGCAGAAGTCTTCATCCTATGCGGGCAGAAGAGGAGATCCGGACTGGTAGACATCTTCATCCAAGCGGCATCTTCTATCTTCTTCCATCCGACGACGAGCGGCTCCATCTTCAAGACCTCCGGCACGGATCCATCCTCTTCTTCCGACGTCCTAACACAGAATGAAGGTTCCTTTAAGGGACGTCATCCAAGATGGCGTCCCTCGAATTCCGATTGGCTGATAGGATTCTATCAGCCAATCGGAATTAAGGTAGGAAAATTCTGATTGGCTGATGAAATCAGCCAATCAGATTCAAGTTCAATCCGATTGGCTGATGCAATCAGCCAATCAGATTGAGCTCACATTCTATTGGCTGATCGGAACAGCCAATAGAATGCGAGCTCGTTTTTAAAGCTGGCCGCGTCCGTAAGCACCGCTGGTATTGAGAGTTGCAGTGGCGGTAAATTATGCTCTACTCTCCCTTTTTGGAGCCTAACGCAGCCCTTCTGTGAACTCTAAATACCAGCGGTATTTAAAAGGTGCGGGGGAAAAAAAGCACGCGTTAGCTACGCGGGTCGTTACCGACAAAACTCTAAATCTAGCCGTATATCTTTAAATGAAAAAAACCTAAAATTAAACTAAAATAAAAAATCTAATATTACAAAAAATAAAAAAGCTAATATTACAAAATATTACAAAAAATAAAAAAATCTAAGATTACAGAAAAAAAAATCTAATCTACCCATTGCCTCTAAAGGGGCATTTGTATGGGCAACCAGCTCTTTAGTGCCCATTAAAAAAAAAAGAAAAGCCCTAATCTAAACCCCCCCCCCCCCCCAAAAAAAAAACACTTTCCCCGACATAAGTACTCACCATTCTTGAAGTCCGGTGGTGAAAGACTTCTTCCAGGCTGCTAAATCTTTATCCAGCGTGGGACCATCTTCTTTCTTCATCCCGGTGATGCAAAGCGAAGGTGGCGTGGAGCAGGATCGGCAGCCGTGCAGACATCCAACGTGGAGGCTCCTCTTCTTGCAATCGTCTACTGCACACTTAAGTATACCCTTTTTATATTGGGGTACCTTGCATTCCTATTGGCTGAAAATTTCAAATCAGCCAATAGGATAAGAGCTACTTAAACCCTATTGGCTGTTCAAATCAGCCAATAGGATTTAAGTAGCTCTCATCCTATTGGCTGATTTGAATTTTTCAGCCAAAAGGAATGCAAAGTACCCCAATCTAAAATGGGTACCTTGCATTCAATCTTCAGTGTACGGCGGACAATCACATGAAGAGGAGCCTCCACGTTGGATGTCTGCGTGGCTGCCGTTCCTGCTCTGCTCTGCGCCACCTTCACTCCGCGCCACCGGAATGAAGAAAGAAGATGGTCCCACGCTGGATAAAGATTTAGCCGCCTGGAAGAAGACCTTCACCAACGGACTTCAGGAATGGTGAGTACCTATGTCGGGGTTAGTGTTTTTTGGGTTGTTTTTTTTTTCTTAGATTAGGGCTTTTCTTTTTTTTTTTAATGGGCACTAAAGAGCTGATTGCAATGGGTAGATTAGATTTTTTTAGGGGGTTGGGTGGGTGGGGGGTTTTACTGTTAGGGGTTAATTTGTATTTTTTAATGTAAAGGAGCTGTTAAACAATGCCTTTTAAGGGCTATTGGTAGTTTAGTGTTAGATTAGGGAGTGTTTCTTCTGTTATGTGTGATCAGTCCACGGGTCATCATTACTTCTGGGATATAACTCCTCCCCAACAGGAAATGCAAGAGGATTCACCCAGCAGAGCTGCATATAGCTCCTCCCCTCTACGTCAGTCCCAGTCATTCTCTTGCACCCAACGACTAGATAGGATGTGTGAGAGGACTATGGTGATTATTCTTAGTTTTTATGACTTCAATCAAAAGTTTGTTATTTTAAAATAGCACCGGAGCGTGTTATTACTTCTCTGGCAGAGTTTGAGAAGAATCTGACAGAGATTTTTTACTATGATTTTAACCGGAGTCGTTAAGATCATATTGCTGTTCTCGACCATCTGAGGGAGGTAAAGGCTTCAGATCAGGGGACAGCGGGCAGATGAATCTGCATTGAGGTATGTGGCAGTTTTTATTTTCTGAATGGAATTGATGAGAAAAGCCTGCCATACCGTTAAAATGACATGTATGTATACACTTCAGTATTCTGGGGATGGTATTTCACCGGAACTACTGTGTTAAAGGTCACTAATCCTTTTAATAACTATTCTCATGTTAAACGTTTTTGCTGGAATGTAGAATCGTTTACATTGCTGAGGTACTGTGTGAATAAATATTTGGGCATTATTTTCCACTTGGCAGTTTTTTGCTTTAATTGTGACAGTTTCGTTTCTCTTCACTGCTGTGTGGGAGAGGGAGGGGCCGTTTTTGGCGCTCTTTGCTACGCATCAAAAAATTCCAGTCAGCTACTTTTATATTTCCTGCATGATCCGGTTCATCTCTGACAGATCTCAGGGGTCTTCAAACTTCTTTGAAGGGAGGTAAATTCTCTCAGCAGAGCTGTGAGAATTCTTATAGTGACTGTGAATAAAAAACGTTGTTTTGTTTTCTTATGTACAAATTTAATTAGTGTTGTTTTTTACTAATGGGAACAAACCTTTGCTAAAAGTTGTGTTGTTTTAAAGTTTGATGCTATAACTGTTTTTCAGTTCATTATTTCAACTGTCATTTAATCGTTAGTACCTCTTTGAGGCACAGTGCGTTTTTTTGCTAAAAAAGATTATAACCAAGTTGTAAGTTTTTTTGCTAGTGTGTTAAACATGTCTGACTCAGAGGAAGATATCTGTGTCATTTGTTCCAATGCCAAGGTGGAGCCCAATAGAAATTTATGTACTAACTGTATTGATGCTACTTTAAATAAAAGTCAATCTGTACAATGTGAACAAATTTCACCAAACAGCGAGGGGAGAGTTATGCCGACTAACTCGCCTCACGCGACAGTACCTGCATCTCCCGCCCGGGAGGTGCGTGATATTTTGGCGCCTAGTACATCTGGGCGGCCATTACAGATAACATTACAAGATATGGCTACTGTTATGACTGAAGTTTTGTCTAAATTACCAGAACTAAGAGGCAAGCGTGATCACTCTGGGGTGAGAACAGAGTGCGCTGACAATGCTAGGGCCATGTCTGATACTGCGTCACAGCTCGCAGAGCATGAGGACGGAGAGCTTCATTCTGTGGGTGACGGTTCTGATCCAAACAGATTGGACTCAGATATTTCAAATTTTAAATTTAAATTGGAGAACCTCCGTGTACTACTAGGGGAGGTCTTAGCAGCTCTCAACGATTGTAACACCGTTGCAATACCAGAGAAACTGTGTAGGTTGGATAAATACTTTGCGGTACCGGCGAGTACTGACGTTTTTCCTATACCTAAGAGACTAACTGAAATTGTTACTAAGGAGTGGGATAGACCCGGTGTGCCGTTCTCACCCCCTCCAATATTTAGAAAGATGTTTCCAATAGACGCCACCACTCGGGACTTATGGCAAACGGTCCCCAAGGTGGAGGGAGCAGTTTCTACTTTAGCTAAGCGTACCACTATCCCGGTGGAGGATAGCTGTGCTTTCTCAGATCCAATGGATAAAAAATTAGAGGGTTACCTTAAGAAAATGTTTGTTCAACAAGGTTTTATATTACAACCCCTTGCATGTATCGCGCCGATTACGGCTGCGGCAGCATTTTGGATTGAGTCGCTTGAAGAGAACCTTAGTTCCTCTACGCTAGACGACATTACGGACAGGCTTAGAGTCCTTAAACTAGCTAATTCTTTCATTTCGGAGGCCGTAGTACATTTAACCAAACTTACGGCTAAGAACTCAGGATTCGCCATACAGGCACGCAGGGCACTGTGGCTAAAATCCTGGTCAGCTGATGTTACTTCTAAGTCCAAATTACTTAATATACCTTTCAAGGGGCAGTCCTTATTCGGGCCCGGTTTGAAAGAAATTATCGCTGACATTACGGGAGGTAAGGGCCACGCCCTACCTCAAGACAAGGCCAAAGCTAAGGCTAGACAGTCTAATTTTCGTCCCTTTCGGAATTTCAAGGCAGGAGCAGCATCAACCTCCACTGCACCAAAACAGGAAGGAGCTGTTGCTCGTTACAGGCAAGGCTGGAAGCCTAATCAGTCCTGGAACAAAAGCAAGCAGGCCAGGAAACCTGCTGCTGCCCCAAAGACAGCATGAACCGAGAGCCCCCGATCCGGGACCGGATCTAGTAGGGGGCAGACTCTCTCTCTTCGCCCAGGCCTGGGCAAGAGATGTTCAGGATCCCTGGGCACTAGAGATCATATCTCAGGGATACCTTCTAGACTTCAAATTATCTCCCCCAAGAGGGAGATTTCATCTGTCAAGGTTGTCAACAAACCAGATAAAGAAAGAAGCGTTTCTACGCTGCGTACAAGATCTGTTAACAATGGGAGTGATCCATCCGGTTCCGTGGTCGGAACAAGGACAAGGGTTCTACTCAAACCTGTTTGTGGTTCCCAAAAAAGAGGGAACTTTCAGGCCAATCTTAGATTTAAAGACTTTAAACAAATTCCTAAGAGTTCCATCGTTCAAAATGGAAACTATTCGGACAATCTTACCCATGATCCAAGAGGGTCAGTACATGACCACAGTGGATTTAAAGGATGCTTACCTTCACATACCGATCCACAAAGATCATCACCGATATCTAAGGTTTGCCTTCTTAGACAGGCACTACCAGTTTGTAGCTCTTCCATTCGGATTGGCTACGGCTCCAAGAATCTTCACAAAGGTTCTGGGTGCCCTTCTAGCGGTACTAAGACCGCGAGGGATTTCGGTAGCTCCGTACCTAGACGACATTCTAATACAAGCTTCAAGCTTTCAAACTGCCAAGTCTCATACAGAGTTAGTTCTGGCATTTCTAAGGTCGCATGGATGGAAAGTGAACGAAAAGAAGAGTTCTCTCTTTCCTCTCACAAGAGTTCCATTCTTGGGGACTCTTATAGATTCTGTAGAAATGAAGATTTACCTGACAGAAGACAGGTTAACAAAACTTCAAAATACATGCCGCGTCCTTCATTCCATTCAACACCCGTCAGTAGCTCAATGCATGGAGGTGATCGGCTTAATGGTAGCGGCAATGGACATAGTACCTTTTGCACGCCTACACCTCAGACCGCTGCAATTATGCATGCTAAGTCAGTGGAATGGGGATTACTCAGATTTGTCCCCTACTCTGAATCTGAATCAAGAGACCAGAAATTCTCTTCTATGGTGGCTTTATCGGCCACACCTGTCCAGGGGGATGCCATTCAGCAGGCCAGACTGGACAATTGTAACAACAGACGCCAGCCTTCTAGGTTGGGGCGCTGTCTGGAATTCTCTGAAGGCTCAGGGACTATGGAATCAGGAGGAGAGTCTCCTACCAATAAACATTCTGGAATTGAGAGCAGTTCTCAATGCCCTTCTGGCTTGGCCCCAGTTAACAACTCGGGGGTTCATCAGGTTTCAGTCGGACAACATCACGACTGTAGCTTACATCAACCATCAGGGAGGGACAAGAAGCTCCCTAGCAATGATGGAAGTATCAAAGATAATTCGCTGGGCAGAGTCTCACTCTTGCCACCTGTCAGCAATCCACATCCCGGGAGTGGAGAACTGGGAGGCGGATTTCTTGAGTCGCCAGACTTTTCATCCGGGGGAGTGGGAACTTCATCCGGAGGTCTTTGCCCAAATACTTCGACGTTGGGGCAAACCAGAGATAGATCTCATGGCGTCTCGCCAGAACGCCAAACTTCCTCGCTACGGGTCCAGATCCAGGGATCCGGGAGCAGTTCTGATAGATGCTTTGACAGCACCTTGGAACTTCAGGATGGCTTATGTGTTTCCACCCTTCCCGCTGCTTCCTCGATTGATTGCCAAAATCAAACAGGAGAGAGCATCAGTAATTCTAATAGCACCTGCTTGGCCACGCAGGACTTGGTATGCAGATCTAGTGGACATGTCATCCTGTCCGCCTTGGTCTCTACCTCTAAGACAGGACCTTCTGATACAGGGTCCATTCAAACATCAAAATCTAACTTCTCTGAAGCTGACTGCTTGGAAATTGAACGCTTGATTTTATCAAAACGTGGTTTTTCTGAGTCGGTTATTGATACCCTGATTCAGGCTAGGAAGCCTGTTACCAGAAGGATTTACCATAAAATATGGCGGAAATACCTATACTGGTGCGAATCCAAAGGTTACTCCTGGAGTAAGGTTAGGATCGCTAGGATATTGTCTTTTCTACAAGAAGGTTTAGAAAAGGGTTTATCAGCTAGTTCATTAAAGGGACAGATTTCAGCTCTGTCCATCTTGTTACACAGACGTCTGTCAGAAAATCCAGACGTCCAGTCCTTTTGTCAGGCTTTAGCTAGGATCAAGCCTGTGTTTAAAGCTGTTGCTCCACCATGGAGTTTAAACTTAGTTCTTAACGTTTTACAGGGTGTTCCGTTTGAACCCCTTCATTCCATTGATATAAAAATGTTATCTTGGAAAGTTCTGTTTTTAATGGCTATTTCCTCGGCTCGAAGAGTCTCTGAGTTATCAGCCTTACATTGTGATTCCCCTTATCTGATTTTTCACTCAGACAAGGTAGTTCTGCGTACTAAACCTGGGTTCTTACCTAAGGTAGTCACTAACAGGAACATCAATCAAGAGATTGTTGTCCCATCATTGTGTCCAAATCCTTCTTCAAAGAAGGAACGTCTTTTACACAATCTGGATGTAGTTCGTGCCCTCAAGTTCTACTTGCAGGCAACTAAAGATTTTCGCCAAACTTCTTCCTTGTTTGTCGTTTACTCTGGACAGAGGAGAGGTCAAAAAGCTTCTGCTACCTCTCTCTCTTTTTGGCTTCGTAGCATAATACGTTTAGCCTATGAGACTGCTGGACAGCAGCCTCCTGAAAGAATTACAGCTCACTCCACTAGAGCTGTGGCTTCCACTTGGGCCTTTAAGAATGAGGCCTCTGTTGAACAGATTTGCAAGGCTGCAACTTGGTCTTCGCTTCATACTTTTTCCAAATTTTACAAATTTGACACTTTTGCTTCTTCGGAGGCTATTTTTGGGAGAAAGGTTCTTCAGGCAGTGGTTCCTTCTGTATAATGAGCCTGCCTATCCCTCCCGTCATCCGTGTACTTTTGCTTTGGTATTGGTATCCCAGAAGTAATGATGACCCGTGGACTGATCACACATAACAGAAGAAAACATAATTTATGCTTACCTGATAAATTCCTTTCTTCTGTTGTGTGATCAGTCCACGGCCCGCCCTGTTTTAAGGCAGGTAAATATCTTTTAAATTATACTCCAGTCACCACTTCACCCTTGGTTACTCCTTTCTCGTTGATTCTTGGTCGAATGACTGGGACTGACGTAGAGGGGAGGAGCTATATGCAGCTCTGCTGGGTGAATCCTCTTGCATTTCCTGTTGGGGAGGAGTTATATCCCAGAAGTAATGATGACCCGTGGACTGATCACACAACAGAAGAAAGGAATTTATCAGGTAAGCATAAATTATGTTTTTTTATTTTGGGGTGGCTTTTTTTTTGTTAGGGGTATTAGATTAGGTTTCATTTTTTTATTTTGGATAATTTAGTTTATTTTTTTCTGTAATCTTAGATTTTATTATTTTTTGTAATATTAGATTTTTTATTTTCATTTAATCTTAGGTTTTTTGTTTTTTATGTAAATTTAGGTTGTTTGTATTTTTCATTTAAAGATATTTTTTATTTTTGGTAATTTTTATTAATTTTTAAAAGTACTCTTTTTTTATTTTATGTAATTGTAGTTAATTGGGGTTAATTTAGGGGATGTTAGGTTAGGGGGCTTAGTGATTAGATTGATACTTTGCGTTGTAGGGGTTTGGCGGTTTAGGGGTTAATTAGGTAGTTTGCATTATGGGAGGTTGGCGGTTTAGGGGTTAATAGTGTTAATAGGTAGATTGCGTTGTGGGGTTGGCGGTTTAGAGGATAATAGGTTAATTAGGTACTTTGCGTTGTGGGGGGATGGCGGGTTGGGGGTTAATACATTTATTAGGTACTTTGCATTGTGCGGGAATGGGGGATTAGGGGTTAATACATTTATTAGGTTCTTTGTGATGTGGGGGGATGGCGGATTAGGGGTTAATAGTTTAAATAGGTAGATTGCGTTGTGGGGGGATGGCGGATTAGGGGTTAATACATTTATTAGGTATTTTGTGATGTGGGGGGATAGCTGATATAGTGGTTCTGACGTGTCAGGTTCAGTTTTTGGAGGCGGGTTAGATTTTTACGTGCGATTAAACATTTTTTTGCTTTTCCTTAAGAGCCGTCAGTTCATAAACTGCCGTAGGTCACTGGCGATTCCAGAAATGTGTATTTCCGCATATTTCTGAACCTCGCCAGTTTATCAGACTTACGGCAGTTTATAATCTGCCGGCGCCACATATGTGATTCACCCGATGTGCGAGATGAATTTACAAGCGACGTGGGTTTCAGCAGTTGAGCAGAAACCTACGCCATATATGTAATCTCGCCCCTTAGGTTGTCAACTTAAAAAAATATATATAGTAAGTTTTGACAGGTAAATAATAAAAAAACAAGGTTCTATTTCTGTTTAAATGGAGTGATAGCAAAAATGCTAAAAATTCTCTGGGATTCTGGGCAAGTTTTTCTCTGATAGTCCCGGTAGTGAAGGGGTTAAAATTGTATGCTTTATTTAAATCCCTTAAAAGGTTAAAAATGAAATGTACATGGGCGAATTTCAATTTAAAATATAAGCATTTTTTTGCAATATACTTTCATTAGCAAAAATGCTTCTAGTAAAAGTTTTTCTGTGGCATAAGCACATATCCTGTATTGGCCCTCACACCAGTATTCAAACATACGTGTACCTTCTCAGAGAGTCATTAGTGGCTTGTATGGCACAAATTATATCTTCAGAAGCAATACAAACCCCCGCCAGCTTTCTGAGCAGGCAGGGTGTTTAACTACTGGTGATCAGGCCCTCACAGGATATGTGTGTATGTGTCAGAAAAACAGTAATAACTTTAAAGTGAAGGTCAATTTTGATCTATTAAAAACAAGGGCACTTTAATTCATCAAAATTGACATTTCACTTATTTTCTTCAAAAACTTACCTTTTAATCCTGGCAGCCGCTCCAGCGATTCCCCCGGCCGTTGGAAGCCTCTGCAGACATCAGAAATGACGAATCCGGATTCATCATTTTGGACCCGCAAAGATGGCTTGCAACGGGCGGAGGAAGTGCTGGAGCGGCTGCCAGGATTAAAAGGTAAGTTTTTGAAGAAAACGTGTGAAATGTCAAAGTGCCATTGTTTTTAATAGGATTATTAAAAACCGGGCACTAATTTATCAAAATTGACCTTCACTTTAAATAGAAGCATTTTTGCTGATGGAAGTATATTGCAAAAAAACGCTTATATTTCAAATTGAAATTCACCCACACACATTTCATTTTTGACCTTTCTATCCCTTTAAGAACAAGAAAAACAAAATTTATGCTTACCTGATAAATTTCTTTCTTTTGCGATGTACCGAGTCCACGGATTCATCCTTACTTGTGGGATATTGTCCTTCCTGACAGGAAGTAGGAAAGAGAGCACCACAGCAGAGCTGTCTATATAACTCCCCCCTTAACTCCACCCCCAGTCATTCGACCGAAGGCCAAGGAAGAAAAGGAGAAACTATAAGGTGCAGAGGTGACTGAAGTTTACATAAAAAAATACTATCTGTCTTGAATAGACAGGGCGGGCCGTGGACTCGGTACATCGCAAAAGAAAGAAATTTATCAGGTAAGCATAAATTTTGTTTTCTTTTGCATGATGTACCGAGTCCACGGATTCATCCTTACTTGTGGGATACCAATACCAAAGCTTTAGGACACGGATGAAGGGAGGGACAAGACAGCGGAAGGCACCACTGCTTGCAAAACCTTTCTCCCAAAAATAGCCTCCGAATAAGCAAAAGTATAAAATTTGTAAAATTTTGAAAAGGTATGAAGCGAAGACCAAGTCGCAGCCTTACAAATCTGTTCAACAGAAGCATCATTTTTAAAAGCCCATGTGGAAGCTACCGCTCTAGTAGAATGAGCTGTAATCCTTTCAGGAGGCTGCTGTCCAGCAGTCTCATAAGCCAAACGGCTGATGCTTTTCAGCCAAAAGGAAAGAGAAGTCGCCGTAGCCTTTTGACCCCTACGCTTTCCAGAATAGACAACAAACAAAGAAGATGTTTGACGAAAATCTTTGGTTGCCTGCAAATAAAATTTCAAAGCACGAACCACGTCCAAGTTGTGCAACAGACGTTCCTTCTTACAAGAAGGATTAGGACATAGAGAAGGAACAACAATTTCCTGATTGATATTCCTGTTAGTAACAACCTTAGGTAGGAACCCAGGCTTGGTACGCAAAACCACCTTATCAGCATGGAACACCAGATAAGGCGAGTCACATTGTAATGCAGATAGTTCAGAAACTCTTCGAGCTGAAGATATAGCAACTAGAAACAAAACTTTCCAAGATAAAAGCTTAATATCTATGGAATGCATGGGTTCAAACGGAACCCCCTGAAGAACTCTAAGAACTAAATTTAGACTCCAAGGCGGAGCAACAGATTTAAACACAGGCTTAATTCTAGCTAAAGCCTGACAAAAAGCCTGAACGTCTGGAACATCTGCCAGACGCTTGTGCAACAAAATAGACAGAGCAGATATCTGTCCTTTTAGAGAACTAGCTGACAATCCTTTCTCCAATGCCTCTTGGAGAAAAGACAAAATCCTACGAATCCTGATTTTACTCCAGGAGAAGCCTTTGGATTCGCACCAAAAAAGATATTTACGCCATATCTTATGATAGATTTTCCTGGTAACAGGCTTTCGAGCCTGAATCAAGGTATTTATGACTAACTCAGAGAAACCCCGCTTTGATAGAATCAAGCGTTCAATCTCCAAGCAGTCAGTTGCAGAGAAATTAGATTTTGATGCTTGAATGGACCTTGAATCAGAAGGTCCTGTCTCAGCGGCAGAGACCATGGTGGAAGAGATGACATGTCCACCAGGTCTGCATACCAAGTCCTGCGTGGCCACGCAGGCGCTATCAAAATCACAGATGCTCTCTCCTGTTTGATTCTGGCAATCAGACGTGGAAGGAGAGGGAAAGGTGGAAACACATAAGCCAGGTTGAACGACCAGGGTACTGCTAGAGCATCTATCAGTACAGCCTGAGGATCCCTTCACCTGGAGCCGTAATGAGGAAGTTTGGCGTTCTGACGAGACGCCATCAGATCCAAATCTGGTGTGCCCCATAGGCGAACCAGTTGAGCAAACACCTCTGGATGGAGTTCCCACTCCCCCGGATGAAAAGTCTGACGACTTAGAAAGTCTGCCTCCCAGTTCTCTACACCTGGTCAAGTCCACAAACCCTGAGCCTTTAGGGAATTCCAGACTGCACTCCAGCCCAGAAGGCTGGCGTCTGTCGTCACTATAACCCATTCTGACCTGCGGAAACACATTCCCTGGGACAGATGATCCTGTGACAACCACCAAAGAAGAGAGTCTCTGGTCTCTTGATCCAGATTTATATGAGGAGATAAATAAACATAATCCCCATTCCACTGATTGAGCATGCATAGTTGCAGTGGTCTGAGATGCAAGCGAGCAAACGGAACTATGTCCATTGCCGCTACCATTAGACCTATTACCTCCATACACTGAGCCACTGACGGCCGAGGAATGAAGAGCTCGGCAGGTGGACAAAATCTTTGATTTTCTGACCTCCGTCAGAAATATTTTCATGTCCACTGAGTCTATCAGAGTCCCTAGAAATGAAACTCTTGTGAGGGGGGAAAGAGAACCCTTTTTTACGTTCACCTTCCACCCGTGAGATCTTAGAAAGGCCAACACTAAGTCCGTGTGAGACTTGGCTATTTGGAAGGTCGACGCTTGAATTAGAATGTCGTCTAGATAAGGCGCCACTGCTATGCCCCGTGGCCTTAGAACCGCCAGAAGGGACCCTAGCACCTTCGTGAAGATTTGTGGCGCCGTGGCCAACCCGAAAGGAAGAGCCACAAACTGATAATGCTTATCCAGAAAGACGAACCTGAGGAACTGGTGATGATCTTTGTGGATAGGAATGTGTAGATACGCATCCTTTAAGTCCACGGTGGTCATATATTGACCCTCCTGGATCAATGGTAAGATAGTCCGAATGGTCTCCATCTTGAAAGATGGGACTCTTAGGAATTGGTTTAGGATCTTGAGATCCAGAATTGGTCTGAAGGTTCCCTCCTTTTTTGGAACTATAAACAGATTGGAGTAGAACCACTGCCCCTGTTCTGCTTTTGGAACTGGGCAGATCACTCCCATGGTAAAAAGGTCTTCTACACAGCATAAGAACGCCTCTCTTTTTGTCGGGTTTACAGACAATTGAGAAAGATGGAACCTCCCCCTTGGAGGGGAATCCTTGAAATCTAGAAGGTATCCCTGGGTTACAATTTCTACTGCCCAGGAATCCTGAACATCTCTTGCCCAGGCCTGAGCAAAGAGAGAGAGTCTGCCCCCTACTAGATCCGGTCCCGGATCGGGGGCTACCCCTTCATGCTGACTTAGTGGCAGCAGCAGGCTTTTTGGCCTGTTTACCCTTGTTCCAAGCCTGATTAGGTCTCCAGGTTGGCTTGGACTGAGCAAAGTTCCCCTCTTGCTTTGCAGCAGAGGAAGAGGAAGTGGGACCACTCTTGAAGTTTCGAAAGGAACGAAAATTATTTTGTTTGGTCCTTGTCTTATTTGACTTATCCTGAGGGAGGGTATGACCCTTCCCTCCAGTAATGTCTGAAATAATCTCTTTCAGTGCAGGCCCAAATAGGGTCTTACCTTTGAAAGGGATGGACAAAAGCTTAGATTTAGATGACACATCAGCTAACCAGGACTTAAGCCATAACGCTCTACGCGCTAAAATGGCAAAACCTGAATTCTTAGCCGCTAATTTAGCAAGATGAAAAGCGGAGTCTGTAATAAAAGAATTAGCCAATTTAACAGCCTTAATTCTGTCCAAAATATCATCTAGTGGGGTCTCCACCTGAAGAGCCTCTTCTAGAGACTCAAACCAAAAGGCAGCCGCAGTGGTTACAGGAACAATGCACGCTATAGGTTGAAGAAGAAAACCTTGATAAACAAAAATTTTCTTTAGGAGACCCTCTAATTTTGTATCCATAGGATCAATGAAAGCACAACTGTCTTCAATAGGTATAGTTGTACGCTTAGCCAGGGTAGAAATAGCTCCCTCCACCTTAGGGACCGCCTGCCATGAGTCCTTTATGGCGTCAGAAATGGGAAACATTTTCTTAAAAAAAGGGGGGGGGGAGAGAACGGAATACCTGGTCTATCCCACTCCTTAGTAATAATGTCCGAAATCCTCTTAGGGACCGGAAAAACATCAGTGTAAACAGGTTCTCTGGAACTACAATAGGGTCACAATCATCCAGAGTAGCTAAAACCTCCCTGAGCAATAAGCGGAGGTGCTCTAGCTTAAATTTAAATGCCGTCATATCTGAATCTGTCTGAGGGAACATCTTTCCTGAATCAGAAATCTCTCCCTCAGACAGCAAATCCCTCATCCCTACTTCAGAACATTGTGAGGGAATATCGGATACGGCTACTAAAGCGTCAGAAGGCTCAGCATTTGTTCTTAAACCAGAGCTACTGCGCTTCCCTTGCAACCCTAGCAGTTTAGATAAAACCTCTGTGAGGGTAGTATTCATAACTGAAGCCATATCTTTCAAGGTGAAAGAATTAGAAGCACTAGAAGTACTTGGCGTCACTTGTGCGGGCGTAACTGGTTGTGACACTTGGGGAGAACTAGATGGCGAAACCTGATTTCCTTCTGTCTGAGAATCATTTAACGCCAAATTCTTCTAAGTCAAAATATGCTGTTTGCAATTTATAGACATATCAGTACAATTGGGACACATTCTTAGAAGGGGTTCCACAATGGCTTCTAAACAAATTGAACAATGAGTTTCCTCAGTGTCAGACATGTTTAACAGGCTAGTAATGAAGCAAGCAAGCTTGGAAAACACTATTTAATGAAAAAAACACAATTAGCAAAAACTGTACTGTACCTTTTAAGAGAAAAAAAGGCATACACAAACTGCAAAACAGGTTAAAATTGCTTCAGAAATTCCGAAATTTTAACAGTGTACCCACTAAGCTTTAGAAGGATTGCACCACAAGTATAAAAGCAATAGACCCCAAAATGAAAAAACTGGATTGAAAATTGTCTAAAACCGTTAACCGTTAAAGCTCTGCTGTGGCCCTACCTGCCCTTAGGAAGCGATAATATGGGGTTTAAAGCTTCAATTAGTCCCTCAGAAGACTATCAGGACCTCAGGAGAAGTTGCTTGCTGCTTGTAAATGCGAAAATGAGGCACGAAAATAGGCCCCGCCCACCTCACTCGATGTTGCTGGGGCCTACACAAAACTAACAAACCCTGCCTGAAAGCCATGTGGGTTATAAACAACCCCAAAGAACCCTCAAGCAAATGTTCCCATAAAACAGAAAACATTACTCCCAGACACAAAAACGTTTGTTCCCAAATTCACATAACAAACTGAGTGCCCACAAAAAAATGAACCCTTTATGCAAGCTAGTAAAAACCTCTGATAACACTAGGATTACTGCTTACCCTTCCCCTAATGGGGACACTGTCAGCCTTTCTGAGTTAACACAGTCTCTGCAGAAAATATGACTGAACATACCTCATTGCTGTATAGCAAGAACCGTTCCTCACACTGAAGTTTTCCTGTACTCCTCAGCTCATGTGGGAACAGCAATGGACCTTAGTTACAAATGCTAAGATCATCCTCCAGGCAGAAATCTTCATCTATGTCCTGCCTGAGAGTAAATAGTACAACACCGGTACCATTTAAAAATAACAAACACTTGATTGAAGATAAAATAAAACTAACAGTTTAACACCTCTTCTGTTTACCCTTCCTGCTTAGACCCAGCAAAGAGAATGACTGGGGGGTGGAGTTAAGGGGGGAGCTATATAGACAGCTCTGCTGTGGTGCTCTCTTTGCTACTTCCTGTCAGGAAGGACAATATCCCACAAGTAAGGATGTGTGGACTCGGTACATCATGCAAAAGAAATGTTTTTAGTATTCTATGGCAGCAGTATTTGCAACTGTGTATAATATTGCTATAAACATTGTTACAAACACTGCTCCCAGATAACTAAATACAAGTGCACAATCCTGGACTCTCTTAGGATTACTCTTTGAAAGAATAGAAAGGTAAAAACTGAAATGTGCATGGGTGCATTTAATTATTTTGAATAGAAACAATTTTGCAATTTTTTTTATTTTTTTGTGTGAGATAAGTACATGATTACTGTTATATGTGTAATTCACTGTGTCTGTCTGTGCAGCTCTATAGTTTTATATGTCTGTGTATAAGTTTTGTTTGTAAGATAGATGGTACCTCTCTATAGTGTTATATGTCTGTGTAAGATAGATGGTAGATCTATATATAGTGTTATATGTCTGTGTAAAAGATGTGTGTGAAAGATAGATGGTATCTTTCTATAGAATTATTTTAATGTGCATAAAGGGCTGTGTGTGTGTGTGTGATAAGTGGTACCTCTCTATAGTGCTATATGTCTGTATAAGGTGCTGGGGTGGGTGGAGATAATCACATTTTCGAAATTTATTTCCATTAGCAAAAATGCTTTTAATAAAAGTAATGACTGTTTTCTTTCCTAAGATACGGTGAGTCCACGGCGTCCTCAATTACTGTTGGGGAATATCACTCCTGGCCAGCAGGAGGAGGCAAAGAGCACCACAGCCAAACTGTTAAAGGATTACTGTAAAAAAAATGTTTGGGTATATAACGATTATATATACTTAATTACTAATATTAAATTAAATTAATAAAATGCACTTACTGTGAATGTTGAACGATCCGTGTAAACTATTAAAAAACGTTTAGAAACTTTTTATCCTGACGTCATGAAGGACAACCCACTAATATGGGCTGTGCACTCGTTCATTCCTTCCTCCAATCGGCGGCCATTTCTTTGCATATTATTAAAATAATAATGCTTTGTTTCATGCGCATTAAGTCCTGTGAGATAGCGCATGCGCTTAAGCCCGTATTACCTACAACCAAGTCTCCTACATTCAACAGCTGTCCAGCGAGTGATGTAAGCGCAAGCTTGCGCATGCGCATCACGGCTAAGTGCCGCCATATTCTAACCTGGGTTGTCAGCCCAGGTTGGACAGCTTGAAAAGGTACCCACGGAGTGGGTTTGGAAAATGATTAAAAATTAAACAAAGATTGCAGCAAAACGGTAAATATTTGAAAATAACAGTGCAATGAAAAAGGTATAGTTTCACAACGTTTGATATATGGAAAGTTTTTTTGTTTTTTTTAGTATCCCTTTAAGTATCACTCCCCTTCCCACAAACCCCAGTCATTCTCTTTGCCTCTGTTCATGGAGGGGATGAAGTTTTTGGTGTCTGAAGATTCTTCACTTCAAGCAAGATTTTATTGTTTTTAGAAAGCCATAGCAGGTTTACTATGATCTTTCCTTTGTTTCAAGGATTGGGTCTAGTCGTAGACCACATTAATCTCTTCAGTAGAGTAGTGGTGGTTTGTAAGCAGTTAGGAAAATGCAGCAAGGCCCACCTTACAAGTTCCTAACATATTTGCTGCCCTAGTATAGAAAGCCAGAGTAGGTTTGCTCTGATCTTTCTTTTTCCACAGGCCTCTGTAAGGAGTTGGCGTCCTTCCACGCCGTGTGAGCTGTCCTCCTGCTGGACAGCTAGAATGCAGGTGAGTGCTGGGGAAGGCTGGCACTGAAAGCTGCAGATTATGGGATTTAGCATTATCCTTGGTAAGGATTTTAAACAGGGACGTGCACTCATAGGAGGCAGGGGAGGCAGTGCCTACCCTCCCATATGTGACCAAAGCTTAATTAAATTTAAATTAAAACACACAAAAAAAAAAAGTTAAAAAAAAAAATATTTTCCCCATGTAATGCTATGGAGAGGCAGGTACAGGAACGCTTCTCTCCATTGCAGTACATGGGTCAAAGAAAAAGCTGTGCTGCAGCGCCACCTGTGTTCTGTCAATATATTAGCAGCAAAAATTGGGACCAATAGGAGGCACCCCTCTTGATGCCTCCTAGCAAGTGAAGGATATATAGATTAATCAGAAAGAGGATGCAGTGAGCAGGGTCATGTTACACAACTGGAAGCTGAGGTAACCTAAGAACAGATGATACCAGCAGAAGAGTAAAGTAGTATTCTACATCTCTTGTGGGTCACAAATTGTGTTCAGATACAGCTCATTAACAGGGGGGGGGACAGTAAGTGAGCATAACCCAATACTGACAGGAAGTCAAAGGGTCAATTCAAATTTAAATCCATCATTTAAAACCCAGAGTTTGAAGTTAAGTGTGCAGTGTCCACATTATTTAAATTAAAGTTTTTGACATTGAATATTGCTAAGCCTCCATTTTTCATGGTTATTTGATTTAATTAGGTAGAAACTCCATATATGTTATGTCTGTTCAGTCAGAGGATGCAGTATCTCTTTTTATTTTTCTCTGTCTCTCCATTTATTTAAAGACTGCTGTTAACTTGTAATTCATAAATCAATTGTTGCATTGTGTTTTTAATATGTGCTGCTTTTATACAAGTTTATATTAATAAAAAGGAGATGAGTCATTTAAAAAATATAGGCCTAGATTTAGAGTTCGGCGGTAGCCGTCAAAACCAGCGTTAGAGGCTCCTAACGCTGGTTTTGGGCGCCCGCTGGTATTTGGAGTCAGTGATTAAAGGGTCTAACGCTCACTTTACAGCCGCGACTTTTCCATACCGCAGATCCCCCTACGCCATTTGCGTAGCCTATCTTTTCAATGGGATCTTCCTAACGCCGGTATTTAGAGTCGTTTCTGCAGTGAGCGTTAGAGCTCTAACGACAAGATTCCAGCCGCCTGAAAATAGCAGGAGTTAAGAGCTTTCTGGCTAACGCCGGTTTATAAAGCTCTTAACTACTGTACCCTAAAGTACACTAACACCCATAAACTACCTATGTACCCCTAAACCGAGGTCCCCCCACATCGCCGCCACTCGATTAAAATTTTTAACCCCTAATCTGCCGACCGCCACCTACGTTATACTTATGTACCCCTAATCTGCTGCCCCTAACACCGCCGACCCCTGTATTATATCTATTAACCCCTAACTTGCCCCCCACAACGTCGCCGCAAGCTACTTAAAATAATTAACCCCTAATCTTCCGACCGCAAATCGCCGCCACCTACGTTATCCCTATGTACCCCTAATCTGCTACCCCTAACATCGCCGACCCCTATGTTATATTTATTAACCCCTAATCTGCCCCCCACAACGTCGCCGACACCTACCTACACTTATTAACCCCTAATCTGCCGAGCGGACCTGAGCGCTACTATAATAAAGTTATTAACCCCTAATCCGCCTCACTAACCCTATCATAAATAGTATTAACCCCTAATCTGCCCTCCCTAACATCGCCGACACCTACCTTCAATTATTAACCCCTAATCTGCCGACCGGAGCTCACCGCTATTCTAATAAATGTATTAACCCCTAAAGCTAAGTCTAACCCTAACACTAACACCCCCCTAAGTTAAATATAATTTTTATCTAACGAAATAAATTAACTCTTATTAAATAAATAATTCCTATTTAAAGCTAAATACTTACCTGTAAAATAAATCCTAATATAGCTACAATATAAATTATAATTATATTATAGCTATTTTAGGATTAATATTTATTTTACAGGCAACTTTGTAATTATTTTAACCAGGTACAATAGCTATTAAATAGTTAAGAACTATTTAATAGTTACCTAGTTAAAATAATTACAAATTTACCTGTAAAATAAATCCTAACCTAAGATATAATTAAACCTAACACTACCCTATCAATAAAATAATTAAATAAACTACCTACAATTACCTACAATTAACCTAACACTACACTATCAATAAATTAATTAAACACAATTGCTACAAATAAATAAAATTAAATAAACTATCTAAAGTACAAAAAATAAAAAAGAACTAAGTTACAGAAAATAATAAAATATTTACAAACATAAGAAAAATATTACAACAATTTTAAACTAATTACACCTACTCTAAGCCCCCTAATAAAATAACAAAGCCCCCCAAAATAAAAAATTCCCTACCCTATTCTAAAATACAAATATTACAAGCTCTTTTACCTTACCAGCCCTGAACAGGGCCCTTTGCGGGGCATGCCCCAAGAATTTCAGCTCTTTTGCCTGTAAAAAAAAACATACAATACCCCCCCCCCAACATTACAACCCACCACCCACATACCCCTAATCTAACCCAAACCCCCCTTAAATAAACCTAACACTACCCCCCTGATGATCTTCCTACCTTGTCTTCACCATGCCAGGTTCACCGATCCGTCCTGGCTCCAAGATCTTCATCCAACCCAAGCGGGGGCTAGACATCCACTGAAGAAGTCCAGAAGAGGGTCCAAAGTCTTCCTCCTATCCGGCAAGAAGAGGACATCCGGACCGGCAAACATCTTCTCCAAGCGGCATCTTCTATCTTCTTCCATCCGATGACGACCGGCTCCATCTTGAAGACCTCCAGCGCGGATCCATCCTCTTCTTCCGACGACTAGACGACGAATGACGGTTCCTTTAAGGGACGTCATCCAAGATGGCGTCCCTCGAATTCCGATTGGCTGATAGGATTCTATCAGCCAATCGGAATTAAGGTAGGAATTTTCTGATTGGCTGATGGAATCAGCCAATCAGAATATAGTTCAATCCGATTGGCTGATCCAATCAGCCAATCAGATTGAGCTCGCATTCTATTGGCTGATCGGAACAGCCAATAGAATGCGAGCTCAATCTGATTGGCTGATTGGATCAGCCAATCGGATTGAACTATATTCTGATTGGCTGATTCCATCAGCCAATCAGAAAATTCCTACCTTAATTCCGATTGGCTGATAGAATCCTATCAGCCAATCGGAATTCGAGGGACGCCATCTTGGATGACGTCCCTTAAAGGAACCGTCATTCGTCGTCTAGTCGTCGGAAGAAGAGGATGGATCCGCGCTGGAGGTCTTCAAGATGGAGCCGGTCGTCATCGGATGGAAAAAGATAGAAGATGCCGCTTGGAGAAGATGTTTGCCGGTCCGGATGTCCTCTTCTTGCCGGATAGGAGGAAGACTTTGGACCCTCTTCTGGACTTCTTCAGTGGATGTCTAGCCCCCGCTTGGGTTGGATGAAGATCTTGGAGCCAGGACGGATCGGTGAACCTGGCATGGTGAAGACAAGGTAGGAAGATCATCAGGGGGGTAGTGTTAGGTTTATTTAAGGGGGGTTTGGGTTAGATTAGGGGTATGTGGGTGGTGGGTTGTAATGTTGGGGGGGGGGTATTGTATGTTTTTTTTTACAGGCAAAAGAGCTGAAATTCTTGGGGCATGCCCCGCAAAGGGCCCTGTTCAGGGCTGGTAAGGTAAAAGAGCTTGTAATATTTGTATTTTAGAATAGGGTAGGGAATTTTTTATTTTGGGGGGCTTTGTTATTTTATTAGGGGGCTTAGAGTAGGTGTAATTAGTTTAAAATTGTTGTAATATTTTTCTTATGTTTGTAAATATTTTATTATTTTCTGTAACTTAGTTCTTTTTTATTTTTTGTACTTTAGATAGTTTATTTAATTTTATTTATTTGTAGCAATTGTGTTTAATTAATTTATTGATAGTGTAGTGTTAGGTTAATTGTAGGTAATTGTAGGTAGTTTATTTAATTATTTTATTGATAGGGTAGTGTTAGGTTTAATTATATCTTAGGTTAGGATTTATTTTACAGGTAAATTTGTTATTATTTTAACTAGGTAACTATTAAATAGTTCTTAACTATTTAATAGCTATTGTACCTGGTTAAAATAATTACAAAGTTGCCTGTAAAATAAATATTAATCCTAAAATAGCTATAATATAATTATAATTTATATTGTAGCTATATTAGGATTTATTTTACAGGTAAGTATTTAGCTTTAAATAGGAATCATTTATTTAATAAGAGTTAATTTATTTCGTTAGATAAAAATTATATTTAACTTAGGGGGGTGTTAGTGTTAGGGTTAGACTTAGCTTTAGGGGTTAATACATTTATTAGAATAGCGGTGAGCTCCGGTCGGCAGATTAGGGGTTAATAATTGAAGGTAGGTGTCGGCGATGTTAGGGAGGGCAGATTAGGGGTTAATACTATTTATGATAGGGTTAGTGAGGCGGATTAGGGGTTAATAACTTTATTATAGTAGCGCTCAGGTCCGCTCGGCAGATTAGGGGTTAATAAGTGTAAGCAGGTGTCGGCGACGTTGTGGGGGGCAGATTAGGGGTTAATAAATATAACATAGGGGTCGGCGATGTTAGGGCAGCAGATTAGGGGTACATAGGGATAACGTAGGTGGCGGCGGTTTACGGAGCGGCAGATTAGGGGTTAAAAGTGTAATGCAGGGGTCAGCGATAGCGGGGGCGGCAGATTAGGGGTTAATAAGTGTAAGGTTAGGGGTGTTTAGACTCGGGGTACATGTTAGGGTGTTAGGTGCAGACTTAGGAGGTGTTTCCCCATAGGAAACAATGGGGCTGCGTTAGGAGCTGAACGCTGCTTTTTTGCAGGTGTTAGGTTTTTTTTCAGCTCAAACAGCCCCATTGTTTCCTATGGGAGAATCGTGCACGAGCACGTTTTTGATGCCGGCCGCGTCCGTAAGCAACTCTGGTATCGAGAGTTGCATTTGCGGTAAAAATGCTCTACGCTCCTTTTTTGGAGCCTAACGCAGCATTTGTTTGAACTCTCGATACCAGAGTTAAATTTATGGTGCGGCCAGAAAAAAACCCGCGGAGCGTTAACAGCCCTTTTACCGCCGAACTCTAAATCTAGGCCATAGTTTTTGAAAGGAACATGATAGTCATAATTCCATTTCCATCATTCAGATAGAAATTGCACAAAAAATAAATAAACTTTCTATTTTACTTGTATTATTATGTACTTCATTCTTTTGGTATCCATTGGTGTCCTTTGTTGAAGAGCATACCTAAGTGGGATGTGCACGTGCGTTTCTTGAACACCATATTGCAGCAGCTGTGTTGGCAGTATTGATAACTTGTCCTTTGTGTAAAACTTGTGTGGTAAATTATTTCTATTTTTACAATACAGTAGTGAGTAGAGAAGAGATTGTGTATCATTCTAATTGCTTAGTAACTGGCACTGTGCCACAGAATTGTGTGAGTGTGTGTATGTGAGCAGAGTGTGTGTGGGTGTCAGTGAGCAGAGTATGTGTGCTTTATTCTCCAGGTAATCAATACATTTCCGATGAGCTGGTGCTTTAGTGCAGTGTTTCTCAACAATGGTCCTCAAGTACCCTTAACAGGCCAGGTTTTCATTATAGCTGAATCAGTGCACAGGTGAAGTAATCAGCTGATCAGTAACTCAGTGGTTACTAACTTGCTCTCACCCATCACCTGATTATGTCACCTGTGCACTGGTTCAGCTATCATTTAAACCTGCCCTGTTGGGGGTACTTGCGGCCCTCTGTACATGTGTTTCTCCGGCGTAACATATCTAGTGCCTCACCAGCCTCTGACCTCACTGCACGTCACTGATTTTAAAAGGCAGTGTGCAGGCACTTTAATACAGGGTTAATACCTTGTTTTTTATGTGACAGAGACAGTGTTTAGCCCCTTAGAAGAAGGGGTTAACTTTATGGGCTTATTTATTGAGATATCAGTGTGCTTTGGTGCAATAACTGGGAGCCAAATACGGTTTGAGCTGGATCGGCTCCTTAGGCTGTAAACTGTTCTCAGCCGGAGCGGTTTGATTTTCTGTGTAATAGAGCGGCTGGATGCCGGATTTGCACGCTCTTGTGGCGCAGTATTAGTTTAAGGAAGATCATGTGACTTCCTCTTTCTCTGTCGGAGTGGTATCGACACAGAGCTTTTGGAGCTCCATAAAGTGAATGGCTCTGCTTAGTGCTATCCGGAGGGCAGGTAGGAGTGCCTCAGCCTGTTGAGATGTAGTGGTTTCCTTGGGGGCTAGTCTTTTTCCAGAGCATTATATCGCTCTGTGATTTAAAGGCACAGTACCCTAAAATTTTAAAAATACATTTTTTTTTTACATTTTTTTGGGGGGTTATTGAAAGTTTTTTCTGCAATGTCTATTGTCGAATTGGAGCAGGAGGCTGCTCCTTTAAACTCTTGTTTATTATGTTTAGAGACCCAAATTGTTGCCCCCATGCAATTTTGTTCCTTATGTGTTAAAAATACTTTTTAATGAGCCTAATGTCTCTCAGGATGATGCTGTCCGGGCTATGCCACAGCTTTCTCCTCAAATGTCCCAAGCCTCTGGCGTCGCATACAGTGCCCTGCAGTTCCTCTCAATCTCCTGGCGGAGTGTATTTGCCTACAGATTTTGCTGCACAGGTATCTTCTGCGGTATCGGCAGCGTTAGCTGCTTTTCCAATATTAAAGGGAAAACGCAAGAGGAAATTTAGAGAGTCAGTAAGTAAGGTTTCTGTTCCATTATCTGCTACTCAGGTTGCCCTTCCTCATGAGTCTTAGGAAGAGGATACGTCAGTAGCGTCTGAGGGTGAGATCTCAGACTCGGACAGTTTAATTCCTTAATCTGATGCTGAAGTGGTATCCTTCAGATTTAAGCTTGAACACCTGTGTCCTGTTAAAGGAGGTTTTGGCTACCCTGGACGACTCCGATACCCCTGTCGCTGTCAACCCTAGGAAATCTAGTAAACTCAATTAATACTTTGATGTTCCTTCCTCTGTGGAGGTGTTTCCTGTGCCAGACCGTGCTATGGAAATTATTGCACAGGAATGGGAGAGACCTGGGATTCCTTTTTCCCCGTCTCCTGTCTTTAAAAAGATGTTTCCTGTTGCTGACTCCATTAAGGAGTCATGGCAAACGGTGCCCAAAGTGGAAGGGGCCATTTCTACTCTGGCTAAGAGAACTACTATTCCTATTGAGGATAGCTGCTCTTTTAAGGATCCAATGGACAAGAAGCTGGAGGCTTATTTAAAAAAAAAAATGTATGTTCATTAAGGTCTCCAATGGCAACCTGCAGTGTGTATTGCCACTGTGACAAGTGTGGCAGCCTATTGGTTCAACGCTTTGTCCGAGTCTCTTCAGGTAGAGACTCCCTTGAAGGAGATCCAAGACAGGATTAAGGCTCTTAAGTTAGCCAATTCCTTTATTACTGATGCTTCATTGCAGGTTATCAAATTGGGGGCCAAAATCTCTGGTTTTCGCTATATTATTGCGCAGAGCTTTGTGGCTGAAATCTTGGTCAGCAGATGTTTCGTCTAAGTCCAAGCTTTTGGCGATTCCTTACAAGGGTAAGACCTTGTTTGGACCTGGCCTGACAGAAATTATTTCTGATATCACGGGTGGTAAAGGGTCTTTTCTTCCTCAAGATAAGAAGAATAGACCGAAAGGACGTCAGAGTATTTTTCGTTCCTTTCGTAACTTCAGAGGTAAGTCTTCCCCTTCCTCTGCCAAGCAGGAACCCAAGCCTTCTTGGAAACCCATAAACATCTTGGAGTTAAGAGCCTTTTACAATGCGCTGATGGCTTGGCCTCAGTTGTCCTTAGCCCGGTTTCAGTCAGACAACATAACCTTAGTGGCTTATATCAACCACCACTGAGGAACTCAGAGTTCCTTAGCCATGAAGGAGGTGGCTCGGATTATTCAGTGGCTCACAATTGCTATCTATCTGCCATCCATATTTCAGGAGTGGACAACTGGGAAGCGGATTTTATTAGCAGACAGACTTTTTATCCTGGGGAGTGAGAACTCCATCCAGAGGTGTTCTCCAGCTTAACCCGAAGATTGGGGGTGCCGGGAAACTGGATCTGATGGCATCTCGGCAGAATGCCAAACTTCCAAGGTACGGCTCAAGGTTAAGGGATCCACAGGCCGTCCTGATAGATGCTCTGGTGGTCCCTTGGGATTTCAAGCTGGCATACCTGTTTCCTCCGTTTGCTCTCCTTCCACGAGTCATTGCTCGTATCAAACAGGAGAGAGCATCAGTGATTCTAATAGCCCCTGTGTGGCCTCGCAGGATCTGGTATGCAGACCTAGTGGAGATGTCATATCTCTCACCTTGGAGACTGCCTCTGAGGAAGGACCTTCTACTTCAGGGCCCCTTCCTTCATCCAAATCTCATTTCTCTGAAGCTGACTGCTTGGAGATTGAACGCTTAGTTCTGGCTAAGCGTGGTTTTTCTGAGTCGGTCATTGAGACCATGATTCAGGCTCGCAAGCCTGTTACTAGAAGGATTTACCATAAGATATGGCGTAATTATCTTTATTGGTGTGAATCCAAGGGCTATTTTTGGAGTAGAGTCAGGATTCCTAGGATTTTGTCTTTTCTCCAGGAAGGTTTGGAGAAGGGTTTGTCCTCAGTTCTCTGAATGGTCAGATTTCTGCTTTATCTATTTTGCTACATAAGCGTCTGACGGATGTGCCAGATGTGCAATCTTTTTGTCAGGCCTTGGTCAGAATCAGGCCTGTGTTTAAGTCCGTTGCTCCCCCTTGAAGCCTTAACCTTGTTCATAAAGTTTTGCAGCAGGCTCCGTTTGAGCCAATGCATTCCAAAAATATTAAGTTGTTATCTTGGAAGTTTTTGTTTCTCATTGCTATCTCTTCTGCTCGGAGAGTCTCGGAACTCTCGGCTTTGCAGTGTGATTCGCCTTACCTTATCTTTCATGCTGATAAGGCGGTTCTACGTACTAAGTTTGGTTTCCTTCCTAAAGTTGTTTCGGATAAAAATATTAATCAAGAAATTGTTGTTTCTTCGCTATGTCCTAATCCTTCTTCTCATAAGGAACGGTTGTTGCACAACTTGGATGTTGTGCGTGCTCTGAAATTCTACCTTTAAGCGACTAAGGATTTTCGCCAGTCTTCTGCTCTGTTTGTTTGTTTCTCTGGGAAACGTGAAGGTCAGAAAGCTACTGCTACTTCTCTTTCTCTCTGGTTGAGAAGTATAATTTGTTTGGCCTATGAAACTGCTGGACAGCAGCCTCCTGAGAGAATTACAGCTCATTTCCACTAGGGCTGTCTCTTCTTCTTGGGCTTTCAAAAATTAAGCTTCTGTGGAACAGATTTGCAAGGCTGCAACTTGGTCTTCTCTGCATACTTTTTCCAAATTTGATACTTTTGCCTTGGCTGATGCTTCTTTTGGGAGAAAGTTTCTTCAAGCGGTGGTGCCTTCTGTTTAGGTCTACCTGTCTTGTCCCTCCCTAGTCCTCTGTGTCCTCTAGCTTGGGTATTGTTGTTTCTTCGCTATGTCCTAATCCTTCTTCTCATAAGGAACGGTTGTTGCACAACTTGGATGTTGTGCGTGCTCTGAAATTCTACCTTTAAGCGACTAAGGATTTTCGCCAGTCTTCTGCTCTGTTTGTTTGTTTCTCTGGGAAACGTAAAGGTCAGAAAGCTACTGCTACTTCTCTTTCTCTCTGGTTGAGAACTATAATTTGTTTGGCCTATGAAACTGCTGAACAGCAGCCTCCTGAGAGAATTACAGCTCATTCCACTAGGGCTGTCTCTTCTTCTTGGGCTTTCAAAAATTAAGCTTCTGTGGAACAGATTTGCAAGGCTGCAACTTGGTCTTCTCTGCATACTTTTTCCAAATTTGATACTTTTGCCTTGGCTGAGGCTTCTTTTGGGAGAAAGTTTCTTCAAGCGGTGGTGCCTTCTGTTTAGGTCTACCTGTCTTGTCCCTCCCTAGTCCTCTGTGTCCTCTAGCTTGGGTATTGTTTTCCAACAGTAATTGAGGGCGCCGTGGACTCACCATATTTTAGGAAAGAAAACAAAACTTATGCTTACCTGATAAATTTCTTTCTTTCCGGATATGATGAGTCCACGGCCCCGCCCTTTGTTTTAAGACAGTTTTTTTACTAAACCTCAGGCACCTCTACACCTTGTGTTACTTCTTTTTTTTTCTCCATTTACCTTTGGTCGAATGACTGGGGTTTGTGGGAAGGAGAGTGATACTTAACAGCTTGGCTGTGGTGCTCTTTGCCTCCTCCTGCTGGCCAGGAGTGATATTCCCCAACAGTAATTGAGGACGCCGTGGACTCACCATATCCGGAAAGAAAGAAATTTATCAGGTAAGCATAAATTTAGTTTTTCAGTGGAATATGCACATATTCTGTGAGTACCCTGTGGACCAGCTATCAAACACACCTTGTCACAGAGTCTGCTGTGGTTTGTATGACACAAATAGTCTTTACTGATGCTATACACACCACCGCCATCTCTCTCTGAGAAGGTTAATGTTTAAATGCTGGTGCACGGCGTACTCACACCATATGTGCATATGGAGCTAAAAACAGTAATAACCATTATTAGAAGATTTTTTGTAAATGGAAGTATATTGTTCTATTTATTTCTATTATCTAAAGTGATTCATTATCTTGATATCCTTTTATAATTCAGGTAGAGAATACAATTATTAACCACTTTTCAATTTACTTACCTAATTTGTTTTGTTCTCATGCTACACTTTGTTGAAAAGCATACCTAGGTGGGCTTAGCAGCAGCAATGCACTTCTGGAAGCTAGCTGCTGATGGTTGCCCATATATGCCTCTTTTCATTGGCTCAACCAATGTGTCCAGCTAGCTCCCAGTAGTGTATCACTGCTCCTTCAACAAAGGATACCAAGAGAATGAAACACATTTAATTATAGAAGTAAATTGGAAAGTTGTTTAAAATTGCGTGCTCTATTTGAAAGAACATGTCAGGGTTTCATGTTCCTTTAGGGACAGTCTAGTAGTCAAAATTAAACTTTCATGATTCAGATAGGGCAGGCAATTTTAAACAACTTTCCAATTTACTTTTATCATCAAATTTTCTTTGTACTCTTGGTATTCTTTGTTGAAAGCTAAACCTAGGTAGGTATTCTAATTTATAAGTCCTTGAAGGCCACCTCTTATGTCAGGGCATTTTTACAGTTTTTCACAGCTAGAGGGCGTTAGTTCATGTGTACCATATAAATACCATTATGCTCACATACGTAGAGTTACCTAGGAGTCAGCACTGATTGGCTAAAATGCATCTCTGTCAAAAGAACTGAAATAAGGGGGCAGTCTGAAGAGGCTAAGATACAGGGTAATCACAGTGGTAAAAAGTATATTAATATATCCGTGTTGGTTATGCAAAACTGGGGAATGGATAATAAAGGGATTATCTATCTTTTTAAACAATAACAATTCTGGAGTAGACTGTCCATTTAATTTTGCTTTTTATATTTGTAGTTTTTAGATATGTGCATTTGAAGGTTTTGGATACCTCCAAATGCTGAAGAAGGCGGCTGCTCGTGCTGTTCGCCTATTTTCAGTGCAAAATGTGTTCTTGTGAAACTGCAACACACTAGGACCTGGATTTGCACAGTGTGTTGCAGTTTTGCAGGAATAAATTTGGTTCCGAAAATAGCTTTTGGAGGTATCCGAAACCTCAAAATACACATCAGGAAAAAAAAGAAAAAATCAGATGCACACTGCGGTATTAAGAAAAGTAAAAAACAAATTTTTATTGGTATGCCTTAAAAACAAGGTACACTTAGGCTAGCAGGATGAACATCATGCTAGCCTAAGTGTACCTTGTTTTTAAGGCATTTTCATCCTGCTAGCCTAAGTGTACCTTGTTTTTAAGGCATTTTCATCCTGCTAGCCTAAGTGTACCTTGTTTTTAAGGCATTTTCATCCTGCTAGCCTAAGTGTACCTTGTTTTTAAGGCATTTTCATCCTGCTAGCCTAAGTGTACCTTGTTTGTAAGGCATTTTCATCCTGCTAGCCTAAGTGTACCTTGTTTTTAAGGCATTTTCATCCTGCTAGCCTAAGTGTACCTTGTTTTTAAGGCATTTTCATCCTGCTAGCCTAAGTGTACCTTGTTTTTAAGGCATTTTCATCCTGCTAGCCTAAGCGTACCTTGTTTTTAAGGCATTTTCATCCTGCTAGCCTAAGCGTACCTTGTTTTTAAGGCATTTTCATCCTGCTAGCCTAAGTGTACCTTGTTTTTAAGGCATTTTCATCCTGCTAGCCTAAGTGTACCTTGTTTTTAAGGCATTTTCATCCTGCTAGCCTAAGTGTACCTTGTTTTTAAGGCATTTTCATCCTGCTAGCCTAAGTGTACCTTGTTTTTAAGGCATTTTCATCCTGCTAGCCTAAGTGTACCTTGTTTTTAAGGCATTTTCATCCTGCTAGCCTAAGTGTACCTTGTTTTTAAGGCATTTTCATCCTGCTAGCCTAAGCGTACCTTGTTTTTAAGGCATTTTCATCCTGCTAGCCTAAGCGTACCTTGTTTTTAAGGCATTTTCATCCTGCTAGCCTAAGCGTACCTTGTTTTTAAGGCATTTTCATCCTGCTAGCCTAAGCGTACCTTGTTTTTAAGGCATTTTCATCCTGCTAGCCTAAGTGTACCTTGTTTTTAAGGCATTTTCATCCTGCTAGCCTAAGTGTACCTTGTTTTTAAGGCATTTTCATCCTGCTAGCCTAAGTGTACCTTGTTTTTAAGGCATTTTCATCCTGCTAGCCTAAGTGTACCTTGTTTTTAAGGCATGTTCATCCTGCTAGCCTAAGTGTACCTTGTTTTTAAGGCATGTTCATCCTGCTAGCCTAAGTGTACCTTGTTTTTAAGGCATGTTCATCCTGCTAGCCTAAGTGTACCTTGTTTTTAAGGCATGTTCATCCTGCTAGCCTAAGTGTACCTTGTTTTTAAGGCATTTTCATCCTGCTAGCCTAAGTGTACCTTGTTTTTAAGGCATTTTCATCCTGCTAGCCTAAGTGTACCTTGTTTTTAAGGCATTTTCATCCTGCTAGCCTAAGTGTACCTTGTTTTTAAGGCATTTTCATCCTGCTAGCCTAAGTGTACCTTGTTTTTAAGGCATTTTCATCCTGCTAGCCTAAGTGTACCTTGTTTTTAAGGCATTTTCATCCTGCTAGCCTAAGTGTACCTTGTTTTTAAGGCATGTTCATCCTGCTAGCCTAAGTGTACCTTGTTTTTAAGGCATTTTCATCCTGCTAGCCTAAGTGTACCTTGTTTTTAAGGCATGTTCATCCTGCTAGCCTAAGTGTACCTTGTTTTTAAGGCATGTTCATCCTGCTAGCCTAAGTGTACCTTGTTTTTAAGGCATGTTCATCCTGCTAGCCTAAGTGTACCTTGTTTTTAAGGCATGTTCATCCTGCTAGCCTAAGTGTACCTTGTTTTTAAGGCATTTTCATCCTGCTAGCCTAAGTGTACCTTGTTTTTAAGGCATTTTCATCCTGCTAGCCTAAGCGTACCTTGTTTTTAAGGCATTTTCATCCTGCTAGCCTAAGTGTACCTTGTTTTTAAGGCATTTTCATCCTGCTAGCCTAAGTGTACCTTGTTTTTAAGGCATGTTCATCCTGCTAGCCTAAGTGTACCTTGTTTTTAAGGCATGTTCATCCTGCTAGCCTAAGTGTACCTTGTTTTTAAGGCATGTTCATCCTGCTAGCCTAAGTGTACCTTGTTTTTAAGGCATGTTCATCCTGCTAGCCTAAGTGTACCTTGTTTTTAAGGCATTTTCATCCTGCTAGCCTAAGTGTACCTTGTTTTTAAGGCATTTTCATCCTGCTAGCCTAAGTGTACCTTGTTTTTAAGGCATTTTCATCCTGCTAGCCTAAGTGTACCTTGTTTTTAAGGCATTTTCATCCTGCTAGCCTAAGTGTACCTTGTTTTTAAGGCATTTTCATCCTGCTAGCCTAAGTGTACCTTGTTTTTAAGGCATTTTCATCCTGCTAGCCTAAGTGTACCTTGTTTTTAAGGCATTTTCATCCTGCTAGCCTAAGTGTACCTTGTTTTTAAGGCATGTTCATCCTGCTAGCCTAAGTGTACCTTGTTTTTAAGGCATTTTCATCCTGCTAGCCTAAGTGTACCTTGTTTTTAAGGCATTTTCATCCTGCTAGCCTAAGTGTACCTTGTTTTTAAGGCATTTTCATCCTGCTAGCCTAAGTGTACCTTGTTTTTAAGGCATGTTCATCCTGCTAGCCTAAGTGTACCTTGTTTTTAAGGCATTTTCATCCTGCTAGCCTAAGTGTACCTTGTTTTTAAGGCATGTTCATCCTGCTAGCCTAAGTGTACCTTGTTTTTAAGGCATGTTCATCCTGCTAGCCTAAGTGTACCTTGTTTTTAAGGCATGTTCATCCTGCTAGCCTAAGTTTACCTTGTTTTTAAGGCATGTTCATCCTGCTAGCCTAAGTGTACCTTGTTTTTAAGGCATGTTCATCCTGCTAGCCTAAGTGTACCTTGTTTTTAAGGCATTTTCATCCTGCTAGCCTAAGTGTACCTTGTTTTTAAGGCATTTTCATCCTGCTAGCCTAAGTGTACCTTGTTTTTAAGGCATTTTCATCCTGCTAGCCTAAGTGTACCTTGTTTTTAAGGCATGTTCATCCTGCTAGCCTAAGTGTACCTTGTTTTTAAGGTATTTTCATCCTGCTAGCCTAAGTGTACCTTGTTTTTAAGGCATACCAATAAAAATTTGTTTTTTTTGTTTTCTTAATACCGCAGTGTGCAGCTGATTTTTTCTTTTTTTCCTGGATTCTTTTCTTGCGGCGGAACCGGCCGCAATTTCGGCGTGCACCCCCTGGGCTTCACACCTTTGTTCTTCCCCTGAACTTCCGGTGGCGTTCACAGGCTGCACGGGACCTGAGCGTCTGTCTTCGTGGCTCAGAATACACATATCTAGTAGTTTTAACATTAAGAAGTTATTTACTACACATAATTAAAGTTTATATTATCAATCTCAACATTTTAATGTTTAGACAGCATAAGAGTACAGTATCATAAACAGTTGTAAATGCATATTACATTAATGTAGTTATAAAATCCACTTTCTTTTGACTAGTGTACATAATGTAGTGTTTATATAGAATAACACATTTATAAGCCCTTTATAGATCAGTAGCTTCCTGGCATTGGGGAACATGCCTGCCTCTTCCATTCTCATGCTTAAGGTGTGCACCCTCCTTCTGCTCTGTGGGATGCTTATAGTGTTGCCAGCGGCACCTCTCATGTTCTGATCTCTTACACCTGACAAATTCTCATGGTATCAACTGGACACAGTGTCACCAGCACTTCCTGTATGGCAAGTGGTGACAGCTAGTGACATCTGTCAAACAGGTCAGCACTGTGTGCAGAAATCCAATGCATTGATACTGCTATGCTCAAACTACAGTTCTTGTAGAGGCTACATTATATTTACTGAACACGTTATAGAAGGCTCCAATATGAATTGCTAGTAGTCTCCTGCATAAGTTTTTAGCATTTAAAATATTAACTCCTCTCATGCAACTCTATGGAGATGTAACACAATAAATGTGCTAAGCCATTAACACCTTATGAGCCAGATTAAAATTGATTGGTGGCCAAATTGTCAAATGTGAATGGAATATCACCCTGCGCCCGCCTCCCATGATGTTTTAATCCAAAACATAATGCTAAGAACACCACCATACTAAATATCTTTTTTACTTTTCACAGGCAACATAATATGAATGCATATTTACTTATTTTATATGACAGCAACTTTCTTGGCACAAATATTTCCCATGTTTATTGCAATCCATCATACACTGCTGTCAATGTCTGTGCGACAAACCCCAATAATTCCCTTGCAGTGCCTGCTTTTACTAGAGATTGATGTGTGTGTATGCAAGTGGCCTCTTATAAGCCTGAGAGATGTAGAAATAATGGGATTTTTATTACAATCTCTTTTTAGTATCAAAAAAGGAAGGTACATTTTGGCCTATCTCAGATCTCAAAACCCTTAAAGGGACAGTCTACTCCAGAATTGTTATTGTTTAAAAAGATGGATAATCCCTTTGTCCCTTGTTTGTTCCCCAGTTTTGCATAACCAACACGGTTATATTAATGCACTTTTTACCTGTGTGATTACCTTGTATCTAAGCCTCTGCAGACTGCCCTCTTATCTCAGTCCTTTGACAGACATGCATTTTAGCTGATCGGTGCTGTCTCTTAAATAAGTCCACGGGAGTTAGCACAATGTTATCTATATGGCACATGTACGAGCTCTATCTAACTGTGAAAACTGTCAAATGCACTGAGATAGGAGGCAGTTTCTAACCGTTTAGAAATCAGTTTGTCTACCTATGTTTAGCTTGCAGCAAAGAATACCAAGAGAACAAAGCAAATTTTATGATTAAAGTAAATTGGATTTTTTTTTAAAATTGCATGCCCTATATGAATCATGAAAGTTTAATTTTGACTAGACTGTCCCTTTAATAGTCACTGAACAATGACATAGGACTGTGATCTCCATTTCAGTATATACACATTGTATTGTAATAAAAGTGAATAACATTGACACAGGTGTAAAATGATAGATAGATAGATAGATAGATAGATAGATAGATAGATAGATAGATAGATAGATAGATAGATAGATAGATAGATAAGGTAATCTGCTCTTGTCCTTATTCAGTCAATTGTGCCATCACAGACTAATCTCTCATTTTAAAATATCCATTTGGATACCACTTTTATATTCCACTGTTAAACCATAAACCTATTTGTTCTGGTATTTTTACGGCAGTCGTGGTTTAAGTCATAATTTGAATGGTAAAATCTCAAGGCAAATCTGGTGCTGGTTCAAGCCAAGATAGCCACTGTTATGTGAAGATGTCTGGCACATAATGCACAACAGGGGGGTAAAATTATCATGGGAGGAGGTGACAGATGGTAGCAGCTGCTTCTTGAGTATTTATAGACATTTTAAGTGGGCAGTCAAACATAGACTTAGCCATATTCCTAAATAGGGAAGTACAGCATGAAATTAGGAAGGAGTTAAAATAATGGCAATAAACCTAAAGAAGCTAATATTTTCCATACCCAGTGGGGATTAGTTTTTTAAGTCCCTAACTTGTACCACACTTCAACCATATCTAATATTTACTAGTCTACTTAGTGAAATATATAACCTAACATCTTAATAATTCACCAATTACAAAGATAATATATAGATTAGATAGATATTTGAAAGTTATAAGTCCACTCGGTTAAATATATGAATTGCTAATATCTTAGTCATGCACTTTAGGATAGATGATCAAAGGCTGTGTTGAATGACACAACTTTACTTTATAATCCATGTTATTTTTTTGGCATGTTGGTGATACCTGAACAACCGTAGCCAGAGGGCTAGCGGCAGTTTTTGGGGGTGTTATTTTACAAATGTGTGTGTTAAACGTACTAAATGATATGGAAAGAGGGGGAAACTATTAAGCTAACTCGTACGAACCCCCCGACCACAAACAACGCTAAAGTAAAAACATGTTTGTTACAGTTAGTGCACTGCGGGATAAGCATTTATTTCATGATTGAAAATAATACCACGTATTTAGGTAACGTGGGCGGGCAGCGTTTGCTAGCAACTGTAATGGTAATTAATTACAGAGTATGTGATTGCCCTGTATCAGATCTCATAGGATCCGCCTTTCCCTCTCGAGTCCCGCTTGCCTTTGGGCGGGGACTGCAGGAGTCGAAAACCCGCGGGTCGTACAGTGAGTGAGGTGGTCGGTGGGAGGGATTTTATGGTGTGCATATGTCGTGTGTTCTTACGCGTCAGCACTTTACTTTGGAATTGTAACTAGTTTCGAATTATATATGAAATACACTACGTGCAGTCTGGAGCTGCGTCTATTTTATTTTTAATTTAAGAGAGACAACAGCACTGAATACATGGATGGCTGCTGTTACGTAATATCTGGCTATTACATTAATATAATAAATGTACGTCGCGTTACATAATTGTACGCGTTGTCATAATTAAAAAAAAAAAAATCTTTTTTTTTTTTTTTTTTTAAACAACGAAACTAGTACTTCTCATTCGGCCATCTAATAGTTATGGGCTGTTGCTTTCCCAGTAGGCAAGTTTATATGTTCTTGTGGGTTTATATTCTGATAGACGCAATCAGCCTGTTGATAATTTTCAAGGTGCTACTGAAGTTCAATACAGTACAATGTTTTCTTTATTTCAAACCAAATATGATCGGAAGCAAAGTGGGTCTACCAGCAACTGCCTTATAATAATATATTAAATTAATAGATGCAATGTAAGAAGGCAATTGTGACAGTGGACAGCCAGTTAAAATCTGTTTTTGAACGTTCTGGTTTGTGTTAAATTAAAGGGACAGTCAACACAGTATATTTGCATAATCAACAAATGCAAGATAACAAGACAATACAATAGCACTTAGTCTGAACTTCAAATGAGTAGTAGATTTTTTTTTGACAATTTTAAAAGTTATGTCTTTTTCCACTCCCCCTGTACCATGTGACAGCCATCAGCCAATCACAAATGCATACACGTACCATGTGACAGCCATCAGCCAATCACAAATGCATACACGTACCATGTGACAGCCATCAGCCATTCACAAATGCATACACACTTATTCTTGCACATGCTCAGTAGGAGCTGGTGACTCAAAAATTTTAAATATAAAAAGACTGTGCACATTTTGTTAAATGAAGTAATTTGGAAAGTTGTTTAAAATAGCATGCTCTATCTGAATAATGAAAGTTTAATTTTGATTGAGTGTCCCTTTAAAGGGACATGAAACCTATTTTTTTTTCTTTCATGACTGAGAGAGAATACAATTTTAAAGGGAAAGGAAACCACAATTTACTTCTATTATCAAATGTGCTTCATTAACTTGTCCTTTGCTGAAGGAACATCATTGCACTACTGGCAGCATAGTTAGCCAATCAAAAGAAACAAATGTGTGCAGGTGTTCTGTTGAGAACTCCAATTCCTCAAAGTCCAATCTGATGTCACTTCCGGTGACTCTTCTATTTTCACTTTCTGTTTTGTGGGGGCATACACCCCAAGTAAACCTTTGGAAATGTGGTTTACAATTGGGGCTTTGTCCCCCTTGAACCCCCCAAGCGGAGGCAAAATAGATAGTGAAGATAGGCGATCACAGTTCCCATTTGATTGGTTGTGAATCCGGTCACTCAGTGAGAGTCGAACCACAATCAGATGTATGGAATCACCAGAAGTGACATCAGATTGGAGTTTTTGATGAATTGGAGTTCTCAATAGAACACAGGAACCAATCAGCAGCTAGCTCCCATTAGCGTAAGATATATGTGGGTATTGTTTTTCAACAAGTGATAACTAAAGAACAAATCACATTTGATAATAGAAGTGAATTTAAAGGGACACTAAACCCAATTTTTTTCTTTCATGATTCAAATAGAGAATAACATTTTAAACAACATTCCAATTGACTTCTATAATCTACTTTTGCTTAATTCTTTAGATTTCCCTAAAGACCTTTCTGTTCAGGGAAGCTTATCACCCAACTTATTATCAAACTAACCAATTAACTAACAGTTGCCCTCTATCTCCTAACTAATATCATTCTCACCTCTGCAGTCCCCACCTCCTGTTTCCAATCCTCCTACCCATCTAGATTGTAAGTTCCCATGGGAACAGGGCCCTCAATTTCCCCTGTATTTGTCTGTAAAATTTTGTGTCTTATCGTATTGTTTCTCCACTGTACTGTTATCCTTGTACCCATGGGCAGCGCTGCGGAATCTGTTGGCACTTTATAAATAAAGAATAATAATAATAATATCCTTTGTTGAAGAAATAGCAATGCACAAGGGTGAGCCAATCACACAAGGCATCTATGTGCAGCAACCCATCAGCAGCTACTGAGCCTATCTAGATATGCTTTTCAACAAATGATATAAAGAAAATGAAGCAAATTAGATAATAGAAGTAAATTAGAAAGTTGTTTTAAATGGCATGCTCTATCTAAACCATGAAAGAAAAAAAATTGGGTTTCATGTCCCTTTAAAGTGAATGTAAACTTTGATGAATGAAAGCCCGGTTTTTAAAAATACTATTAAAAACGGGCACTTTCTTTCATCAAAGTTTAGAAAGCAGCCGTTTTAATGAAAAACTTACCTTTCTTCTTTTCACACCCGGAGCAGCTTCCAACACACAGAGATCCTCTCTTCACACGTCAGCAAATACTAATGCGACTTTCTCCAATCCTGGCATGGCCTCAGAGAATGACTCCCCTTGGGGGGGAAAGCCATGATTGGAGAAAGCAAGATTAGTGATTGCTGACACGTGAAGAGAGGATCTCCGTGTAGGGGAAGCTGCTCCAGCTGTGAAAAGAACAAAGGTAAGTTTTTAAACAAAACGGCTGCTTTCTAAACTTTGATGAATGAAAGTGCCCCTGTTTTTAATAGTATTTTTAAAAACCGGGCTTTCATTCATCAGTTTACCTTCACTTTAAGTGTCTTAAAATTACATGCACAGATTCCTGCAAGTTTAATTTTGACTTTTGTATTCCTTTAAACAACTTTCTAATTTACTTCTATTATCTAATTTGTTTAGTTCTCTTGGTATCCTTTGTTGAAAAGCATATCTAGATAGGCTCAGAGCTGCTGATTGGTGGCAGAACATATATGCCTCATATTATTGGCTCACCCATGTGCATTGATGTTTCATCAAATACCAAGAGAATAAAGCAGATTAGATAATAGAAGTAAATTGGAAAGTTGTTTAAAATAGTATTCACTGTCTGAATCACAAAAAGGAAAAAAAAGGTAGTTTTCATGTCCCTTTAAAGGGACAGTAAAGGTAAAATTAAACTTCAATGATTCAGATAGAACATGCAATTTTAAACAACTTTCCAATTTACTTCTATCAAGTGTTGACAAACCTGTTTAAAATTTAGGAGCCTGCAGAAGAGGGTACTTTGCTACATATCTTGTGGTGGTGTCCCAAATTACACCCCTATTAGGGCTAAGAGATTGAAAAATGAATAAAATAATGGGTCTATCAATACAACCTACTCCTAAAATTTACTGCATAAACCAAACCTCTGGGTTATCATGAAAGCCTTCTTCAAATCTTAAAGTGAAGGTAAAGTTACCTTGACAGTGATCCCGAATCAAATTCTTTGTTAAAAAACAATAGGAGTTTCATTCATGATTTTTTTTTACATTTGTATTCAAAATCCAGAAATCCCAATTTTATTTCCATTTTTGCCGGTCCACCAATTCAACCCATTTGTTTTTTGTTTTTTTTTATGTCTAGGTCACGTTTTTCAATTAGCCAGTTGAAAATCTGGCCGTTAGGCGGCCGTGACCCCACGTCATCTGCCTTCTGGATTATATGCGCATGCGCGACAATCTAATTCTCCACGTCTGAGTACACGCGTGTTCCCGTTTGCGCATTGGAGAATGGTTTTGCCGTCTATCCCATCCCAGTATCAGATTTGCGCATGCGCATTTTACACAGTTCGTCGCGAACGTGCTTCTGAGATTACGTATAGAGCGGGTGGGACCGCTCTATACGTCACAGGACGATAACATCAGGAAATAGAGGTTAGGAGGAGTTATCGTCTAAACAGTAGGTAAATATAAAGCTATAAAAAGAAGAAAAATAATAACAGATTTAAAAAATAAAGTTAGCGATCAACTTATGGTATGACTAAAGATTGTATTGATACATTATAAGTGACTAAACTTTACCTTCACTTTAATAAACACTGCTAGACAGCTAATCCAAAGATTCTGGAAGTCAGATAAACTACCACACTTGTTGATTGGGAATTGACTTTACCCAAAACACTATGAGCTAGATTACAAGTGGAGCGCAAATATTTGCGCAGGAGCGTTAAGGGTTTTATTGCGCATGTTTTGCTCATCGTGCTTATTGCTGGTATTACTAGTTGAAAGTAAACGCGATCTCTATTTACGCTAGAATGATTACCACAGCTTCAGAGCTCTGGTTAACAGTTTTGCAAAACAAAAAAGTTGCACAAAACACATTAAAAATACATTACAAAGTGTAGTTACACTCATAATAACATTATCTAATAAAAAAATATTGCACACAAAAGTTATAAAGGATCAAATATATTAGATCTCAGGTGTTAGAAAAAAATGCAGGCAAATGGATTTAACATTAAGATACATACAAATACATGTCTAAAGATGTGTGTGTGTGTATGTATGTATGTGTGTATATATATATATATATATATATACACACACACGTGAAAAGGAAAGTACATCCTCTTGGAATTCTATGGTTTTAAAGGGCCACTAAACCCAAAATCTTTCTTTCATGATTCAGATAGAACATACAAATTTAAACAACATTACAATTTACTTCTATTATTTATTTTGCTTCATTTTTTAGATATCCTTATTTGAAGAAAAAGCAATGCACATGAGGCTTCTATGTGCAGCAACCAATCAGCAGCTACTGAGCATATCTAGATATGCTTTTCAGCAAAGAATATCAAGAGAATAAAACAAATTAGATAATAGAAGTAAATTAGAAAGATGTTTAAAAATGCATTCTCTTTATAAATCATGAAAGAAAACGTGGGTATCATGGCCCTTTAAGTATCAGGACATAACAAAAGTTATCTGGTCCTTAGAAGGTCTTAAAATTAGGTAAATACAACCTCAGATGAATAACAACACATGACATATTACACTGTGTCATGATTTATTTAACAAAAATAAAGCCAAAATGGAGAAGCCATGTGTGAAAAACTAAGTACACCTTATGATGTAATAGCTTGTAGAACCACCTTTAACAGCAATAACTTGAAGTAATCATTTTCTGTATGACTTTATATAAGTCTCTCACATCATTGTGGAGCAATTTTGGCTCTTCTTTACAATGTTGCTTCAGTTCATTGAGGTTTGTGGGCATTCGTTTATTTACAGCTCTCTTAAGGTCCCACCACAGCATTTCATTCGGGGTGAGGTCTGGACTTTGACTGGGCCATAGCAACAACATGATTCTTTTCTTTTTCAGCCATTCTGTCTGTTGTAGATTTGCTAGTGTGCTTCATTGTACTGTTGCATGACAAAATTCTGGCCAAGCTTAAGCTGTCGGACAGATGGCTTCACATTTGACTCTATAATACTTTTGGTATATAAAGGAGTTAATGGTTGACTCAATGACTGAAAAGTGCCTAGGTCCTGTGGCTGCAAAACAAGCCCAAATCATCACCCCTCCACCACCATGCTTGACAGTTGGTATGAGGTCTTTGTGCTGATATCCTGTGTTTGGTTTTCACCAAACGTGGCACTGTGCATTATGGCCAAGCATCTCCACTTTGGTCTTGTCTGTCCAAAGCACATTGTTCAAGAAGTCTTGTGGTTTGTTCAGATGCAACATAAGCCGTGCTGCCATGTTCTTTTTAGAGAGAAGAGGCTTTCTGCTAGCAGCCCTTCCATACAAATAATACTTGTTCAGTCGTTTTCTAATTATACTGTCATGAACTTTAACATTTAACATGCTACCTGAGGACTTCAGAGTATAACAGTGACGTGCGGTGAGGTCAGAGGCTGGTGAGGCAGTACATTGGTGACAAATCTCTAAAAAAAATGATCTTGCTGCCCATATACAAATTTATACTACACTGCAATGGGTGGAAAAAACATAACTAACCATTTATTATTTATTTTCCCCATTGCCACCAATGCCATCTCTGCAGCATATCAGGCTTTATTGTTAGTTTGTGTGACAGAGGGAACCTCTCTATATTAATATAAATATATACTGTATATTTGTTTTTAAGGAACTGGGGAGGGTGTGTGTGTGTGTGTCAGAGTAAACCTCTATATAATATTATTTATCTGTATTTAAGGTACTGGAGAAAGATCTCTGTGTGAGACAGAGGATACCTCTATAATATTTTATATTTGTATATAAGGTATGGGGAGGGGCTGTTTGCGTGACAGAGGGAACTACTCCATAATATTATATATCAGTATTTAGGGAACTGGGGAGGGGGTGTTTGTGAGACAGAAATAACCTCTCTATAATATATATATATATATATATATATATATATATATATGTATATAAGGAACTGGGGAGGGGGCTGTGTGTGTGAGGCTGATGTTAATCTCCCTATAATATTTTATATCTGTATATAATTTACTAGGGAAAGGGTTGTCTGTGAGGCAGAAGTAACCTATAATATCTCTATAATATTATATATTAGGATATAAGGAACTGGGGAGGAGCCGTGTGTGTGTGTAAGGCAGAGTGAACCTCTCTATAATATTAAATATCCGTATATAAGGTACTTTGAAAGGGTAGTCTATGTGAACATCTCTATAATATTATGTAACTGTATATAAGTTACTGGAGAGGGGGCTGTGTGTAAGGCAGAGGGAGCCTCTATGTTGTGTTAAATGTTTACATATAAGGTGCTGACGGGCATTGTGTTTAAGACATATGAAACCTGAAAGTGTCTGTATATAAGTCATTGAGGATGAGGTGTGTAGGTGAGACAGATACAGGGAACGTAGAAGACGGGTGACAATGGTTATAAAAATATTTAAACTTAATAATTACATAAAGCTTAAATAAAATGTTTTATATTTCCTGGCACCAATGTCTCCTACACCCCGTACAGTACATCACCCTTTAGTTATAGTTCTGCTGTGTAGTGCAGTATAGTGCAAAAACATAAATTATGCTTACCTGATAATTTCCTTTCCTTCTGTATGAGGAGAGTCCACGGCATCATTCCTTACTGTTGGAAAATACTGAACCTGGCCACCAGGAGGAGGCAAAGACACCCCAGCCAAAGGCTTAAATACTCCCCCTACTTCCCTCATATCCCATTCATTCTTTGACTTTCGTCACAGGAGGTTGGCAGATAAGTGTCAGAAGATTCAGAGTAGTTCCTAATGAGAGGTATCTACCCTTTGAAATGGGACAGGAGTTTTAAGTAGTCTTGTCAGCCCCTCAGTGAGAGCATTGACAAATGTTAGTCTGGAGATGCAGGGAGAGTCTTTCTGCAAACCCATCCAGACTCTTATTAACAGCTCCTAAGCAATCAGTGTTGACGAGTTTCACTGCCTGCTTCCATCACTCAAGTCCATGTCAGGATCGATGCTACAAGACTGTCAAACTTGAGAGGCTGTGTTTCTGTTCCACGGAATAGATTCCGGTAAGATTGTTTAATTTTTTTACACATATGATAACGCAAGAAGACAGGGTCACAGTGTGGCTCCTTTTATCTGTTTGGAATCAAGGGTTAATATCTCTGGAGGGCGATTATTGAACAGAGGGGATTAATCACATAATTTTATTTTATTATGCTTCGACATGTGTGAGATGTGGCTCAGGCAGATGTTGGAACATACAGGTTTTACTTTAGACTTTGGAAGCTGCGCAGCCTGAAAGGCTTGGCACACTTTTTTTCCTATAGCAGGGGCGGTCCTGCATTGCGCACCATGTGACCGGGTGTGGTTACACTGATTTCTTTCTTTCCGGAGAAGCGGATTCTCTGTTTGGCCTGGGTCATAGGAGGTGGCGAGTGCCCCTGCCATTGGGGTATGAAGGTGCCGTTTTATCTTATTATCTATAGTCTGCTTTATAAGCGCAAGCTATGGAGGATTCTGATGCGTTAGAGGGTACGCACTCTTTACCTAAATCTAATACCTGTCTATATTGTGAGGAGGCCGCGGTATACCCGCCTGCTCAATTATGTTCCACATGCCTTGATAAAGTAATCATGTCAAAGAAAGTTAAAATGTTTGATACCACTGAGCCGTCCACCTCTGAGGAGTCTCTGTCCCATGAGGTGTGCACCCTACAGTCATCTCCTATTACACGTGCAGCTTCCCATAGCACTCTTAATCCTCCATCTGGAGGGGCCCTTTTACCACCAGACTTTGCTGAGCAATTACAAATGGCAGTGTCTGCTGCCTTTAGTGCTTTACCTCGCCCTGCTAAGCGCAAACAAAAGGTTAAATATTGCTATCCTTCCCAAGGGTCATCTACTAGCATATTGGATTTATCTGATACAAGATTATCCGATGATGAAAGTGCCTCTGATACTTCAGAGGGTGCTCTTTCTGGGTCGGAATCTGCTGCCTCTAGGCCTCCAGCTGTGGAAGAACCAGATTTAGGATTGAGCATTTACGCTTTCTGTTGAAAGAAGTTTTGGCTACGTTAGAAGTTCCAGAGCCCAAATTGCATGATGAACCTTTGATTCCTAAATTAGATAAGGTCTACGAGGACAGGGTTGTACCATGATAGATCTGAAGGATGCTTACCTTCACGTTCCAATACACAAGGAACACTTCAAGTTTCTAAGATTTGCATTCCTGGACCAGCACTTCCAGTTTATTGCACTTCCGTTTGGTCTAGCTACTGCTACAAGAGTTTTTACGAAGTTTCTAGGGGCTCTGCTTGCAGTGGCCAGAACCAGAGGTATAGCAATACGCCATATTTGGATGATATTCTGGTTCAAGCACCATCTTGTCATCTGGCAGAGGACCATTGGAAAGCCCTTCTATCTCTTCTTCGATCTCATGGATGGAAGATAAACATAGAAAACAGTTCTAGCTCTTATTCCCAGTACCAGGGTGGAATTCCTGGGTACTATAATAGACTCCATGTCCATGAGGATATTTCTTACAGACCAGAGATGTTACAAGCTAACTTCCGCTTGTCTTGCCCTCCAGACCAGACCTCCTTAAGGCCCTCTGTGCATCGGTGTATGGAGGTGATTGGTCTCATGGTGTGCAGCATGGAAATCATTCCTTTTGCCAGATTCCATCTCAGACCTCTTCAACTGTGCATGCTGAGGCAGTGGAACGGCGATCATTCGGATCTGTCTCAACAGATGTCTCTGGACAACCGGTCGAGAGAATCGCTCTCCTGGTGGCTCTGTCCAGATCACCTGTCCCAAGGGACATCCTTCATGAGACCATCCTGGGAGATTGTGACTACAGACGCAAGTCTATCAGGATGGGGAGCTGTTTGGGGTGCCTGGAAGGCACATGGCCTGTGGACTCGAGAGGAATCCCTCCTCCCGATCAACATTCTGGAACTTCGAGCAATCTTCAATGCTCTGAAGGCTTGTCCTCTTCTGGGTACGTCCCAGTTTATCAGATACCAATCAGACAACATAACCTTGGTGGCTTACATCAACCATCAGGGGGGTACGAGGAGCACCCTAGCAATGAGGGAAGTATCTCAGATTCAGCTATCCACATTCTGTGTGTGGCAACTGGGAAGCGGATTTCCTCAGCAGACAATCCTTTTTATCCAGAGAATGGTCTCTCCATCCCGAGGTGTTTGCAGAGATTTGCAACAGATGGGGGACACCGGAGATATCTCATGGCGTCCCAGTTCAATTCCAAGCTGCCCAGATATGGGTCGCAGTCCAGGGATCCTCAGGCAGAGCTAACAGATGCATTAGCAATGCCTTGGAGGTTCAATCTAATTTACATTTTTTTCACTGTTACCATTTCTCCCTCGTGTAGTGGCCCGCATCAAGCAGGGCAAGGCATCAGTGATACTGATTGCTTCATCGTTGCTGTGAAGGATGTGGTTTGCAGATGTGGTGGGGATGTCCTCATCTCTTCCGTGGAAGTTACCTTGTCGCAGGGATCTGCTGTAACAGGGTCGTTTTGTTCGTCAAAATCTAGATTCTCTGAGGTTGAATGCGTAGAGATTGAACGCTTAGTCTTAGCCAAAAGGTTTTTCTGAGAGGGTTATTGACACTCTTATTCAGGTTTGTAAGCCTGTTACTCGCGGCATCTATCATAAGGTGTGGAGAACTTATTCTGGTGTGAAGAGCGTGGTTTCACCTGGCATAAGGTCAAGGCTGCCAGGATTCTTGCGGCGCTCCCTGACGGGCAATCCTTCATTAAGGCTCTGATCAGGATCAGACCTGTGTTTAGAGCTAACGCTCCACCTTGGAATTTGAATCTTGTTCTAAATTTTTTGCAACGGGCTCCGTGTGAGCCTATGCATTCGGTTGACATCAGATTGTTGTCCTAGAAGGTTATTTTTCTATTGGCTATTGCGTCTGCACGCAGAGTTTCTGAAATGGCTGCCTTGCAATGTGAGTCTCCTTAACTGGTGTTACACACTGATAAGGCTGTTTTACACACCGCTTGGGTTTTCTTCCTAAGGTGGTGTCTGATCGTAACATCAATCATCAGGAGGTTGTGGTTCCTTCCTTTATGTCCTAAACCTTTTTCTTTGAAGGAACATTTGCTTCAAAATCTGGATGTGGTTCCAGCTTTGAAGTTTTATCTTCAAGATACTAAGGATTTTAGATAAACTTCTTCCTTGTTTATCTACTCTGGGAAGCGTAAGGGTCTGAAGGCCTCTTCGACTTCCTTATCTTTTTGGTTAAGGAGTGTTATACGCATAGCTTACGAGTCAGCGGTACTTAGACCTTCCCTTAGACTGGATTACGGCTCATTCCACTAGAGCGGTAGCTTCCTCTTGGGCCTTTAAGAACGAGGCCTCTATGGATCAGATTTGTATGGTGGCTACCTAGTCCTCCTTACATACATACTTTTTCAAAGTTCTACAAATTTGACGTTTTTGCTTCGGCGGAAGCAGCTTATGGGAGAAAGATTTTGCAGGCTGTGGTGCCCTCAGATTAGGGTATGCATTTCTTTTACCCCTCCCGTTATCATTCAGTGTCCTCTAGAGCTTGGGTATAGTTTTCCCAACAGTAAGGAATGATGTTGTGGACTCTCCTCATATTAAGAAGGAAAACATAAATTATGCTTACCTGATCATTTCATTTCCTTCTGTATGAGGAGAGTCCATGGCCCCCGCCCGTATACTCCAATGGGCGGACCAAAATTTGTTTTTCTTTTCCCGGCACCATTTATACCCTGATATTTCTCTTACTGTTCCTTGTTCCCATGGCAGAATGATTGGGATATGAGGGAAGTGTGTGTGTGTGTGTGGGGGGGAGTATTTAAGCCTTGGGCTGGGGTGTCTTTGCCGCCTCCTGGTGGCCAGGTTTAGTATTTCCCAACAGTAAGGAATGATGCCGTGGGCTCTCCTCATACAGATGGAAATTAAATTATCAGGTAAGCATAATTTATGTTTTTGCACTATACTGCACTACACAGCAGAACTTAAACTAAAGGGTGATTTACTGTACGGGGTGTAGGAGACATTGGTGCCAGGAAATATAAAACATTTTATTTAAGCTTTATGTATTTATTAATGTATTTTTTATAACCATTGTCGCCCGTCTTCTACATCCCCTGTATCTGTCTCACCTACACACCTCATCCTCAATGACTTATATACAGACACTTTCAGGTTTCATATGTCTTAAACACAATGCCCGTCAGCACCTTATATGTAAACATTTAACACAACATAGAGGCTCCCTCTGCCTTACAGCCCCCTCTCCAGTACCTTTATATACAATTACATAATATAATTGAGATGTTCACTCTGCCTTACACACACACAGCTCCTCCCCAGTTCCTTATATCCTAATAGAGAAAATAGAGATATTATAGGTTACTTCTGCCTCACAGACAACCCTTTCCCTAGTACATTATATACAGATATAAAATATTATAGGGAGATTAACATCAGCCCCACACACACAGCCCCCTCCCCAGTTCCTTATTTACATATATATATTATAGAGAGGTTATTTCTGTCTCTCAAACACCCCCTCCCCAGTTCCCTAAATACTGATATATAATATTATGGAGTGGTTCCCTCTGTCACGCAAACAGCCCCTCCCCATACCTTATATACAAATATAAAATATTATAGAGGTATCCTCTGTCTCAACCAGAGATCTTTCTCCAGTACCTTAAATACAGATAAATAATATTATATAGAGGTTCACTCTGCCTCAAACACACCCTCCCCAGTTCCTTAAAAACAAATATACAGTATATATATATATATATATATATATATTTATATTAATATAGAGAGGTTCCCTTTGTCACACACTCAGCCCCCTCCCCAGTTCCTTATATACAGATATATATATATATATATATATATATATCTGTATATAAGGAACTGGGGAGGGGGCTGAGTGTGTGACAAAGGGAACCTCTCTATATTAATATAAATATATATATATATATATATATATATATATATATATATATATATATATATATGTTACCTCTGTCACACACATACACAGCCCCCTCCCCAGTTCCTTAAATAAATGTGCGTGTGTGTGTGTGTATGTATGTGTGTATATATTTATATATATATATATATATATATATATATAAAAAGGTTCCTTCTGTCACACACACACAACCCCCCAGTTTCTTATATACAGATATATATATTATAGAGCTTCCCTCTGTCTCTCACACACCAGTTCCTGCTACCTCATAAGTATATAAACATATGCACACACCTTCTTCAGCACAGTATATACAGACATTTACCAGTATAGGAAAGAGGGTTTATTCCTATTTCCAGTTGAGCACTGAGATGGTGGAGTCTAGCTCCCATCCAGCTAAAGGACCTGTGATGTTATGACTGCTGCGACCACATGGCTACTGTGACATCACTGATCCTTAGGCTTATTAGAAACAAGAGGTTTTCATAGTTAACAATAAGTGCTGGGTGGGAATTCAAATATTAGCAGACAGAATTAGACTGCTGCACCTAGATCTTCCACTAGGTTAATCCCCTGCATGACAGTCAGAGGATCTCTGCGCGGGGCTGTCTTCTGTCTGACACTTTCACTGATGATATGAAGCCTTCCCTGTCCGGCTCATGAATAGGGGGTAAAAAATAAAATTATTACAAGTAGTACTTACCATAACTAACCTCCGAGCAGGTCCTTCTTCTCAGCAGCTCAGCTAGTCTTCTTGAGACACTGAGCACAGTGTCACAACTTCACACCAACCGACCGTCCATCACAGGTCACACTGACAGTCTGTCACAGTGCATACCTGACTCCACTGCAATCTTCTTACTCTTCCTGCGCCAGCAGCAACACACGCCTCTTCCAGGCTCCACAGGAAGAGTGAGTCATATAGTAAGTTATGTGATGAGACTGAGCAGACCTGATTGGCTCTCGAGGCTGCTTGGAAAACAGCCTCTGTAGGGAGCGTATGGGCTGGCCCGTGAGCAGCTTAAGCAGTACCACTGGGTGGCCCTAGCTTGTGGCTCATACATTAGGCTAGCAAGCCATCCATGTTGCGCAATGGAGGGCAGCTGTATGGCTCACTGCCTCTCCTTCATTGCGCAACATGGATCACTTGGGAGTTGGGGGTGTGTAGCTTTATGCAAAACTTGCATCTGAAGTCATAACACTTTTTATTTTTTAATAAAATAATTATTAAAAACTTTTCCTTCATTTAACAGGCGCGGCAGTGCCTCACCTGCCTCAAATGAGGGCATGTCACTGGATTATTAGAGATGTAACTCTTGTTTATTTTGCAATTTCTCTGAACATTGCACGGTCTGACCTTGGTGTGAATTTGCTGGGATGTCCACTCCTGGGAAGATTGGCAACTGTCTTGAATGTTTTCCAATTGTGAATAAATCTTTCTCACTGTAGAATGATTGTTTGGAAATGGCCTTATAACCATTAATCGTGTTACAAAAAGGTATGTATTATGCGAATATGGAGGTGCTGAATTAAAGTGCTTGTTTGATTTTGGTTATTTTCCGTATATTGAAAAAGGAAATTAATTGCAGGAGGGCAATAAAAAGCAGGACTCGGATGAAATCAGGCATCTTGACAAAGGCTTCACAGCCAAAACGCGTAGACGATGAAAAAAACGCAAAAGAAGGAAGAAGTATAATACTTTTCTAGTGCTGAAAAAACTGAGAATTTCATTTACAGTGATATTGCTACATTTGTATCACAAATAAGTGCAAAATAAGAGACATTGAACATCGGGGAGCTACCATTTCAACAGCCTTAGGAGTTCCTTTCCCCCGATTGGATGTGACAAAGTCATGTGATCGGTGACATGGAGAGAAAATTTTCAAACGAATGCTGAGACCACAACAACGCTGGCTGTCCGGCAAAGAAGAAGCAGGTACTGAATAAGCACTTAAATTCAACTCTTTCGATTCACGTTAAGTGAATATATACGGAAAATAACCAAAATCAAACAAGCACTTTACTTCAGCACCTCCATATTCGCATAATACATATGCATTAAGAAAAATAAAAAAACTGTATATTTTTAAAAAATACCGCATCTATGATCACTAATCTCCAGCCTTGACATATACAGCTAATCTAGAGGAATATGCTATACTCTGGTGGGTTAGGTAGAGTCGCATCAAAATTTTAATACAATCTCACTACAGAGATAAAGTTAACGAACTATTAGGACGATTAGTATGCCATAACACAGTCCCCTTTTTTATACATTTGAAACATTTTTAACGTTTTTTTCTCACACCGGTGTCTTCATTTGTGAATTTATTTGTTTATTTTATATGTCGATCTACTGTACCATTAAATTTGTTTTATGCCAATATTGGTTTAGAGATTTTATATTGTAACATCCAAACCTGCATTTTTTGCGCTTTCTTGTGTGTGACAAATTAGATAGAGATAGACTCATTACATGCAAAGCGAGATAGTTCAAGTCGTGATTTGTCATAATTGTGATGATTATGGCTTACAGCTCATGAAAACCCCAAATCCACAATCTCAGAAAATTAGAATATTGTGAAAAGGTGCAATATTCTAGGCTCAAAGTGTCCCACTCTAATCGGCTAATTAAGCCATAACACCTGCAAAGGGTTCCTGAGCCTTTAAATGGTCTCTCAGTCTGGTTCAGTAGGAATCACAATCATGGGAAAGACTGCTGACCTGACAGTTGTGCAGAAAACCATCATTGACACCCTCCATAAGGAGAGAAAGTCTCAAAAGAGGTTGGATGTTCCCAAAGTGCTGTATCAAAGAACATTAATAGAAAGTCATGTGGAAGGGAAACGTTTGGAAGAAAAAGGTGCACAAGCAGCAGGGATGACCGCAGCCTGGAGAGGATTGTCAGGAAAAAGCCATTCAAAAGTGTTGGGGACTTTCACAAGAGCCACCACACACAGACGGATCCTGGACATGGGCTTCAAATGTCGTATTCCTCTTGTCAAGCCACTGCTGAACAACAAACAACGTCAGAAGCGTCTTACCTGGGCTAAAGAAAAACAGACCTCGTCTGTTGCTCAGCGGTCCAAAGTCCTCTTTTCTGATGAGAGCAAATTTTGCATCTCATTTGGAAACCAAGGACCCAGAGTATGGAGGAAGAATGGAGAGGCACACACTGCAAGATGCTTGAAGTCCAGTGTGAAGTTTCCACAGTCTGTGTTGATTTGGGAAGCCATGTCATCTGCTGGTGTTGGTCCACTGTGCTTCATTAAGTCCAGGGTCAACGCAGCCGTCTACCAGGAGATTTTGGAGCACTTCATGCTTCCTTCAGCAGACGAGCTCTATGGGGATGCTGACTTCATTTTCCAGCAGGACTTGGCACCTGCCCACACTGCCAAAAGCACCAAAACCTGGTTCAATGACCGTGGGATTACTGTGCTTGATTGGCCTGCAAACTCGTCTGACCTGAACCCCATAGAGAATCTATGGGGCATTGCCAAGAGAAAGATGAGAGACATGAGACTGAACAATGCAGAAGAGCTGAAGGCCACTATTGAAGCATCCTGGTCTTCCATAACACCTCAGCAGGGCCACAGGCTGATAGCTTCCATGCCATGCCGCATTGAGGCAGTAATTGCTGCAAAAGGTCCCAAACCAAATACTGAGTACATACAGTATGCATGCTTATACTTTTCAGAGGTCCAATATTGTTCTACAGGTAAGTACAATCCTTGTTTTATTGATTGCATGTAATATTCTAATTTTCTGAGATTGTGGATTTGGGGTTTTCATGAGCTGTAAGCCATAATCATCACAATTATGACAAATCACGGCTTGAACTAGCTTGCTTTGCATGTAATGAGTCTATCTCATATATTAGTTTCACCTTTTAAGTTGCATTAGTGAAATAAATGAACTTTTGCACGATATTCTAATTTTTCGAGTTTCACCTGTATATGTATTTACAGACATAACTACACTTATAAATACATATATATAAGTGCATTGGAGCCCTTTGCAGTTAAGTAGTTGGAACATCTAAAAGCATATTTATGCAATATTCATATTTATTAAATGTTTTAACTTCGTATTTACTGTAAATATTTCACATTCAAATGTTTTGCACATTGCAGAATATGTTCTAAGTATTTATAAATATATATTCATATATATATATCTGTATATATCTATACCTATATATAATCATGTAAAGATATGCAATGTATGGGATATACATTCCTACAAGGAGGGGGCAAAGTTTCCCAAACCTCAAATGCCTATAAATACACCTCCCACCTCACTTATACCTCAGTTTTACAAACTTTGCCTCCTTAGGAGGTGGTGAAGCATGATGTGCTTGATTTTTTTCAGTGAAAGGTGCTTCTAAGCATATTGCAGCCTAGTTCCTCTCTAAGTACAGTGTTTGTCTGAGGGATATGAAGGGAGTATTGCCTGATGATACCATGTTTTCACCTATGGGAAATGTATTCATAATGCTCTCAGTAAATTGGTCGCAGGGATTCATCTGCTGCCTCCCTTTATAGATCAATAATATACTCTTGTACAATTACCTCTGCTGATATGTTTCAGTACTGGTTTGGCCGTCTGCTTTTATGTGGATGGGTGTCTTACACAGTAAGTATATATCACCAAAAATTTCCTGCCAAAATTGCCGTTATAAGCTCCGCACCTAGCTCATTCAGTGTTCCCAGAAAACATTTAGAGAGCTTTCATGCAGCATTTTATGAATCGGTTTTCTTTTTTTTTTTAAATAAATTTTCGCTCTGTTTCCCATTCTCTCAAGCCTGTTATATATATCATATATAGGAGCATGGATATAAATTTCAAGAATTAATTTATTTTTCTCCAACATAGGTGTGTCCGGTCCACGGCGTCATCCTTACTTGTGGGATATTCTCTTCCCCAACAGGAAATGGCAAAGAGCCCAGCAAAGCTGGTCACATGATCCCTCCTAGGCTCCGCCTTCCCCAGTCATTCTCTTTGCCGTTGTACAGGCAACATCTCCACGGAGATGGCTTAGAGTTTTTTAGTGTTTAACTGTAGTTTTTATTATTCAATCAAGAGTTTGTTATTTTAAAATAGTGCTGGTATGTACTATTTACTCTGAAACAGAAAAGAGATGAAGATTTCTGTTTGTAAGAGGAAAATGATTTTAGCAACCGTTACTAAAATCGATGGCTGTTCCACACAGGACTGTTGAGAGGAATTAACTTCAGTTGGGGGAACAGTGAGCAGACTTTTGCTGCTTGAGGTATGACACATTCTAACAAGACGATGTAATGCTGGAAGCTGTCATTTTCCCTATGGGATCCGGTAAGCCATTTTTATTACAGAAAGAAATAAAGGGCTTCACAAGGGCTTTCTAAGACTGTAGACATTTTCTGGGCTAAATCGATTTATATTTTATACTCCATAGCCTTGAGGAATTATTTTAATCTTGGGAATTATGTAAAATAACCGGCAGGCACTGTATTGGACACCTTATTCTCTAGGGGCTTTCCCTAATCATAGGCAGAGTCTCATTTTCGCGCCTGTATTGCGCACTTGTTTTTGAGAAGCATGACATGCAGATGCATGTGTGAGGAGCTCTGATACATAGAAAAGACTTTCTGAAGGCGTCATTTGGTATCGTATTCCCCTTTGGGCTTGGTTGGGTCTCAGCAAAGCAGATACCAGGGACTGTAAAGGGGTTAAATATAAAAACGGCTCCGGTTCCGTTATTTTAAGGGTTAAAGCTTCCAAATTTGGTGTGCAATACTTTTAAGGCTTTAAGACACTGTGGTGAAATTTTGGTGAATTTTGAACAATTCCTTCATACTTTTTCGCAATTGCAGTAATAAAGTGTGTTCAGTTTAAAATTTAAAGTGACAGTAACGATTTATTTTAAAACGTTTTTTGTACTTTGTTATCAAGTTTTTGCCTGTTTAACATGTCTGAACTACCAGATAGACTGTGTTCTGAATGTGGGGAAGCCAAGGTTCCTTCTCATTTAAATAGATGTGATTTATGTGACACAAAATTTAGAGAAAATGATGCCCAAGATGATTCCTCAAGTGAGGGGAGTAAGCATGGTACTGCATCATCCCCTCCTTCGTCTACACCAGTCTTGCCCACACAGGAGGCCCCTAGTACATCTAGCGCGCCAATACTCCTTACTATGCAACAATTAACGGCTGTAATGGATAATTCTATCAAAAACATTTTAGCCAAAATGCCCACTTATCAGCGAAAGCGCGACTGCTCTGTTTTAGAAAATACTGAAGAGCATGAGGACGCTGATGATATTGGTTCTGAAGGGCCCCTACACCAATCTGAGGGGGCCAGGGAGGTTTTGTCTGAGGGAGAAATTTCAGATTCAGGGAAAATTTCTCAACAAGCTGAACCTGATGTGATTACATTTAAATTTAAATTGGAACATCTCCGCGCTCTGCTTAAGGAGGTGTTATCCACTCTGGATGATTGTGAGAATTTGGTCATTCCAGAGAAACTATGTAAAATGGACAAGTTCCTAGAGGTCCCGGGGCCCCCCGAAGCTTTTCCTATACCCAAGCGGGTGGCGGACATTGTAAATAAAGAATGGGAAAGGCCCGGTATACCTTTCGTCCCTCCCCCCATATTTAAAAAATTGTTTCCTATGGTCGACCCCAGAAAGGACTTATGGCAGACAGTCCCCAAGGTCGAGGGGGCGGTTTCTACTCTAAACAAACGCACCACTATACCCATAGAAGATAGTTGTGCTTTCAAAGATCCTATGGATAAAAAATTAGAAGGTTTGCTTAAAAAGATGTTTGTTCAGCAAGGTTACCTTCTACAACCAATTTCATGCATTGTTCCTGTCACTACAGCCGCGTGTTTCTGGTTCGATGAGCTAGAAAAGGCGATCAATAATAATTCTTCTTCTTATGAGGAGATTATGGACAGAATTCGTGCTCTCAAATTGGCTAATTCTTTCACCCTAGACGCCACTTTGCAATTGGCTAGGTTAGCGGCGAAAAATTCTGGTTTTGCTATTGTGGCGCGCAGAGCGCTTTGGTTAAAATCTTGGTCAGCGGATGCGTCTTCCAAGAACAAATTGCTTAACATTCCTTTCAAGGGGAAAACGCTGTTTGGCCCTGACTTGAAAGAGATTATCTCTGATATCACTGGGGGCAAGGGCCACGCCCTTCCTCAGGATAGGTCTTTCAAGGCCAAAAATAAACCTAATTTTCGTCCCTTTCGCAGAAACGGACCAGCCCCAAGTGCTACGTCCTCTAAGCAAGAGGGTAATACTTCTCAAGCCAAGCCAGCCTGGAGACCAATGCAAGGCTGGAACAAAGGAAAGCAGGCCAAGAAACCTGCCACTGCTACCAAGACAGCATGAGATGTTGGCCCCCGATCCGGGACCGGATCTGGTGGGGGGCAGACTCTCTCTCTTCGCTCAGGCTTGGGCAAGAGATGTTCTGGATCCTTGGGCGCTAGAAATAGTCTCCCAAGGTTATCTTCTGGAATTCAAGGGGCTTCCCCCAAGGGGGAGGTTCCACAGGTCTCAATTGTCTTCAGACCACATAAAAAAAACAGGCATTCTTACATTGTGTAGAAGACCTGTTAAAAATGGGAGTGATTCATCCTGTTCCATTAGGAGAACAAGGGATGGGGTTCTACTCCAATCTGTTCGTAGTTCCCAAAAAAGAGGGAACATTCAGACCAATCTTAGATCTCAAGATCCTAAACAAGTTTCTCAAGGTTCCATCGTTCAAAATGGAAACCATTCGAACTATTCTTCCTTCCATCCAGGAAGGTCAATTCATGACCACGGTGGATTTAAAGGATGCGTATCTACATATTCCTATCCACAAGGAACATCATCGGTTCCTAAGGTTCGCATTCCTGGACAAGCATTACCAGTTTGTGGCACTTCCGTTCGGATTAGCCACTGCTCCAAGGATTTTCACAAAGGTACTAGGGTCCCTTCTAGCGGTGCTAAGACCAAGGGGCATTGCAGTAGTACCTTACTTGGACGACATTCTGATTCAAGCGTCGTCCCTTCCTCAAGCAAAGGCTCACACGGACATTGTCCTGGCCTTTCTCAGATCTCACGGGTGGAAAGTGAACGTAGAAAAAAGTTCTCTGTCTCCGTCAACAAGGGTTCCCTTCTTGGGAACAATAATAGACTCCTTAGAAATGAGGATTTTTCTGACAGAGGCCAGAAAATCAAAACTTCTGAACTCTTGTCAAATACTTCATTCTGTTCCTCTTCCTTCCATAGCGCAGTGCATGGAAGTAATAGGTTTGATGGTAGCGGCAATGGACATAGTTCCTTTTGCGCGCATTCATCTAAGACCATTACAACTGTGCATGCTCAGTCAGTGGAATGGGGACTATATAGACTTGTCTCCGACGATACAAGTAAATCAGTGGACCAGAGATTCACTCCGTTGGTGGCTGTCCCTGGACAATCTGTCACAGGGGATGAGCTTCCGCAGACCAGAGTGGGTCATTGTCACGACCGACGCCAGTCTGGTGGGCTGGGGCGCGGTCTGGGGACCCCTGAAAGCTCAGGGTCTTTGGTCTCGGGAAGAATCTCTTCTACCGATAAATATTCTGGAACTGAGAGCGATACTCAATGCTCTCAAGGCTTGGCCTCAGCTAGCAAAGGCCAAGTTCATACGGTTTCAATCAGACAACATGACGACTGTTGCGTACATCAACCATCAGGGGGGAACAAGGAGTTCCCTGGCGATGGAAGAAGTGACCAAAATCATTCAATGGGCGGAGACTCACTCCTGCCACTTGTCTGCAATCCACATCCCAGGAGTGGAAAATTGGGAAGCGGATTTCTGAGTCGTCAGACATTTCATCCGGGGGAGTGGGAACTCCATCCGGAAATCTTTGCCCAAATCACTCAATTGTGGGGCATTCCAGACATGGATCTGATGGCCTCTCGTCAGAACTTCAAGGTTCCTTGCTACGGGTCCAGATCCAGGGATCCCAAGGCGACTCTAGTAGATGCACTAGTAGCACCTTGGACCTTCAAACTAGCTTATGTATTCCCGCCGTTTCCTCTCATCCCCAGGCTGGTAGCCAGGATCAATCAGGAGAGAGCATCGGTGATCTTGATAGCTCCTGCGTGGCCACGCAGGACTTGGTATGCAGACCTGGTGAATATGTCATCGGCTCCACCATGGAAGCTACCTTTGAGACGAGACCTTCTTGTTCAAGGTCCGTTCGAACATCCGAATCTGGTCTCACTCCAACTGACTGCTTGGAGATTGAACGCTTGATCTTATCAAAGCGAGGGTTCTCAGATTCTGTCATTGATACTCTTGTTCAGGCCAGAAAGCCTGTAACTAGAAAAATTTACCACAAAATATGGAAAAAATATATCTGTTGGTGTGAATCTAAAGGATTCCCTTGGGACAAGGTAAAAATTCCTAAGATTCTATCCTTCCTTCAAGAAGGTTTGGAGAAAGGATTATCTGCTAGTTCCTTGAAGGGACAGATTTCTGCCTTGTCTGTGTTACTTCACAAAAAACTGGCAGCTGTGCCAGATGTTCAAGCCTTTGTTCAGGCTCTGGTTAGAATCAAGCCTGTTTACAAACCTTTGACTCCTCCTTGGAGTCTCAATTTAGTTCTTTCAGTTCTTCAGGGGGTTCCGTTTGAACCCTTACATTCCGTTGATATTAAGTTATTATCTTGGAAAGTTTTGTTTTTGGTTGCAATTTCTTCTGCTAGAAGAGTTTCAGAATTATCTGCTCTGCAGTGTTCTCCTCCTTATCTGGTGTTCCATGCAGATAAGGTGGTTTTACGTACTAAACCTGGTTTTCTTCCGAAAGTTGTTTCTAACAAAAACATTAACCAGGAGATAGTCGTGCCTTCTTTGTGTCCGAATCCAGTTTCAAAGAAGGAACGTTTGTTGCACAATTTGGATGTTGTTCGTGCTCTAAAATTCTATTTAGATGCTACAAAGGATTTTAGACAAACATCTTCCTTGTTTGTTGTTTATTCTGGTAAAAGGAGAGGTCAAAAAGCAACTTCTACCTCTCTCTCTTTTTGGATTAAAAGCATCATCAGATTGGCTTACGAGACTGCCGGACGGCAGCCTCCTGAAAGAATCACAGCTCATTCCACTAGGGCTGTGGCTTCCACATGGGCCTTCAAGAACGAGGCTTCTGTTGATCAGATATGTAAGGCAGCGACTTGGTCTTCACTGCACACTTTTACTAAATTTTACAAGTTTGATACTTTTGCTTCTTCTGAGGCTATTTTTGGGAGAAAGGTTTTGCAAGCCGTGGTGCCTTCCATCTAGGTGACCTGATTTGCTCCCTCCCTTCATCCGTGTCCTAAAGCTTTGGTATTGGTTCCCACAAGTAAGGATGACGCCGTGGACCGGACACACCTATGTTGGAGAAAACAGAATTTATGTTTACCTGATAAATTACTTTCTCCAACGGTGTGTCCGGTCCACGGCCCGCCCTGGTTTTTTAATCAGGTCTGATAATTTATTTTCTTTAACTACAGTCACCACGGTATCATATGGTTTCTCCTATGCAAATATTCCTCCTTTACGTCGGTCGAATGACTGGGGAAGGCGGAGCCTAGGAGGGATCATGTGACCAGCTTTGCTGGGCTCTTTGCCATTTCCTGTTGGGGAAGAGAATATCCCACAAGTAAGGATGACGCCGTGGACCGGACACACCGTTGGAGAAAGTAATTTATCAGGTAAACATAAATTCTGTTTTTTCAATTTTAGTTTTTTTGCAATTATGTCTCAAACTGAACCTGCCTCTGATGTTACCATAGGATTTGAGCTGCATGAACACGTATTTACCAAAGCTAAGTATGTTGGTTGTAATAAAGCTGATCTAAATTATTCAGCTCAATTATGTGGCTCTTGTTTTGACAAATTGTTAAATATATCTAGAAGTACAAATACCCCATTGTTATTCCATTTCAGTCTAAATGTACATAGCATTACTGCAGAAATGTAAGATTTTATTGCTGCAGCTATAGAGAAGGCAATGACTGCTATTTTGCCTTCAAATAAATGTAAAAAGGTTTTTGCCACATTTTCTTAAACTTAGTGAATTAAGTTCTGACCTTCAGCATACTGATTTATCCTCTACTGATGGGTTCTCCTCTGATTTAGAGGATGCCACGTCAGAGACTGATATCGACAAATCTTTTTTTATTTAAGTTAGAATATATTCGTTCTCTCTTAAATTAAGTTTTGTTTACTTTGGGTATTGAGGAGTCTAAATCTCCTGATGGTTAAGCTAGTAATTGTCTAAATTCTGTATTTAAGACTACTGTTATTACTCCTGAAGTATTTCCTATTCCTGACGCTATCTCTAATGTGATTGCTAAAGAATGGTCTAAGCCTGGTACCTCTTTTAACCCTTCTTCTAGGTTTAAGAAATTGTATCCTTTACCTGTAGCCAAGGATCCTTTAGATAGGAAGCTTGAATCTTATCCAAGAAGGGCATATTTACATACTGGCTATATTCTTAGACCTGTCATATCTATGGCTGATGTTGCTGCTGCTTCTACTTTTTGTTTGGACAGCTTAGCACAGCAGTTGTCTTCAGATTCTGAATTATCTAACATTATTGTTTTACTTCAACATGCAAATAATTTTATTTGTGATGCTATATTTGATGATAGGAAGATCAATGTCAAATCCATGTGTTAAGCCATTCTAACTAGTAGAGCTTTATGGCTTAAATCTTGGAATGCTGACATGGTGTATTAAACTAGATTATTATCTCTCTCTTTTCAATGTAAAAAAAAATTTGGTTTACAATTGGATTCTATTATCTCCACTGTTACTGGGGGTAAAAGAGTTTTTCTGCCCCAAGACAAGAAATCTAAGGGTAAATTTAAAGCTCCCAATCATTTTCGTTCCTCAGAATAGAGGAGAGAAAACCACTCATTCCCCTAATGCCTCTGGCTCTAGTTAGAGGCAATCTCTGAATTGGAATAAATCCAAGCCTTATAAGAAACCAAATCCTGAGCCTAAACCTACATGAAGGTGCGGCCCTCAAGACAGTTCTTCTGGTAGGGGGGCAAACTAAAGCTATTTCAAAGAGTTTGGGCAGACTCTGTCCAAAATCAGTGGATTCAGAATATAATTTCTCAGGGGTGTTAAATAGGATTCAGAATAAGACCTCCTTTGGGAAGATTCTTTCTTACCCAGGTAACAAAAAAACCCAGTAAATGCTTAAGTCTTTCTGAAATGTATTTCAGATCTAGAACTTTCAGGGGAAATTATCCCAGTTCCACAGCAGGAACAAGGATTTTTTTTTTTAGTCAAATCTATTCTTTGTACCAAAGAAGGAAAATTCTTTCAGACCAATTTTGGATCTGAAAACATTAAATCGATTTTGTAAGAGTCCCAAGGTCACTTCATGTCCACAATAGACTTACAGGACGCTTACCTTCACAATTCGATTCATCCAGATAGCTATCTTTTTCTGAGATTCTCTTTTCTAAACAAGCATTACCAATTTGTCACTCTTCCATTTGGCCTTGCAACAGCACCAAGAATATTCTTAATAGTTTTAGGTGCCCTTCTATCTGTAATCAGAGAGCAGGGTATTGTGGTGTTTCCTTATTTGGACAATATATTGGTACTAACGCAATCTTTTCATCAGAATCTTGCACAAAACAATTTCTGTTGCTTCTTCAAAGACATGGTTGGAGGATCAATTTACCAAAGAGTTTCTTGATTTCTCAGACAAAGGTCACCTTTTTAGGTTTCCAGATAGATTCAGTGTCCATGACTCTTTTTCTTACAGAACAGAGACGTTTGAGATTGGTTTCAGCTTGTCTAAACTTCCAGTCTCTTATTATTCCCTTCAGTGGCTATGTGCATGGGAGTTTTAGGTCCCATGATTGCAGCATCGGACACAATCCTTTTTGCTTGTTTTCATATGAGACCTCTACAGCTTTGCATGTTGCACCAATGGTGCAGGGATTATACTCAGATATCACAACTGATATACTTAAATCCCAACACTCAACTCTCTCTGACTTGGTGGTTAAACCATAACCTTATTGTTCAAGGGGCCTCCTTTGTTCGTCCTACCTGGACTGTGATCACAACAGATGCAAGTCCCACAGGTTGGGGAGCTGTCTGGGGGTCTCTGACAGCACAATGAGTTTAGAATCCTCGAGAGGCGAGGTTACCAATCAATATTAGAACTCTGTGCTATTTTCAGCGCTCTTCAGGATGGCCTCTATTAAAGAGAGAACCGTATATTCGGTTTCAAACAGACAATGTCACAACAGTGGCATATGTCCATCATCAAGGGGGGACTTGCAGTCCCCTAGCAATGAAAGAAGTGTCTCTAGTACTTTGTTGGACTGAATCCAACTCTTGTCTAATCACTGCGATTCATATACCAGGTGTAGACAATTTAGAAGCGGATTATCTCAGCCGTCAGATTCTACATCCGGGGAGTGGTCTCTACATCCGGGGAGTGGTCTCTCCATCCAGATGTGTTCTATCAGATTGTGCAGATGTGGGGTCTTCCAGACATAGATCTGATGGCCTCTCGTAAAAACAAGAAACTTCCCAGATACCGCTACAGGTTCAGGGATCCTCAGGTGGAATTGATGAATGCTCTATCAGCTTCATGGTTTTACTAACTTGCTTAAATTTTTTCACCTCTGGGAGTGATCTCAAAGATCATAATGGAACAATCTTATGTGTTTCTGATAGCACCAGCATGGCCTCACAGGTTCTGGTATGCGGACCTTGTCCAAATGTCCAGTTGCCAACCTTGGTCACTTCCTCTAATACCAGACCTTCTGTCTCAAGGCCCGTAATTCCATCTGGATCTTAAATCTCTAAATTTGAAGGCATGTAAATTGAACGCTTAGTCCTTAGTGATAGAGGTTTCTCTGACACTGTGATTAACACTATGATACAGGCTCGTAAGCCTGTTTCAAGGAAAAATATATCACAAGGTTTGGAAAACCTATATTTCATGGTGTTCCACTCATGATTATTCTTGGCATTCTTATAGAATTCCTAGGATTCTACAGTTTATTCAGGATGGTTTAAATAAAGGTTTAGCTGCCAATACTTTGAAAGGACAAATCTCTGCTCTTTCTGTTTTATTTCACAAAAAGATTGCTAATGTTCCTGATGTTCACTGTTTCGTACAGGCTTTGACTCGTATCAACCTGTTATTAATTTTATCTTTCCTCCTTGAAGTCTAAATTTGGAATTAAAGACTTTGCAGGCTCCTCCTTTTGAACCTATGCATTCTTTGGACATTAAACTACTTTTTTGGAAAGTGTAATTTCTCTTGGCTATCTCTTCTGCTAGAAGAGTTTCTAAATTATTTGCTTTCTCTTGCGAGTCTCCTTATCTGATTTTCCATCAAGATAAAGCTGTTTTGCGGAATTCGTTTACATTTTTTGCCTAAAGTTGTGAATTCTCACAACTTTAATCGATAGGGAAATTATTGTTCCTTCCTTGTGTCCTAATTCTAAGAATACTCTTGAAAGGTCTTTACATTCTTTGGATGAGGAAAGAGCTTTTAAATTTTATGTTGAGGCTACTAAAGATTTCAGAAAGACTTCTAGTTTGTTATTTTCCCTGGTTCCAGAAAAGGCCTGAAAGCCTCTGCCATTTCTTTGACATCTTGGTGGAAACTTCTGATTCACAAAGCTTATTTGGAGGCGGGGCAGTCTCTGCCTCAGAGAATTACAGCTCATTCTACAAGATCAGTTGCTACATCTTGGGCTTTCAAGAATGAAGCTTCAGTTGAACAATTCAGCAAAGCAGCCACTTTGTCTTCTTTGCATACATTTACTAAATTTTACCATTTTTATGTTTTTGCTTCTTCGGAAGCAGCTTTTAGTAGAAAGGTTCTTCAGGCTGCTGTCTCTGTTTGATTCTAGTGCCTATGATTTAAGTTTTTTGAAATTTTTAAGAAAACTTATTTATTTTTTTTGGATTTAATTTCTCAATGGAAATAGCTGTTTTTATTTTATCCCTCCCTCTCTAGTGACTCGTGGACTTACACATCTTGGGTATTATATCCCATACTAGATCATGGACTCTTGCCACCTATATGAAAGAAAACATAATTTATGTATGAACTTACCTGATAAATTAATTTCTTTCATGGTGGCAAGAGTCCATGAGACCCACACAATTTTTTTTTTTTATCCTGTTCCTTTATCCTGTTCCTCATTGTTATGCTTTTACTCCCTTTACACCTCACTAACTTGGCTATACGTTAAACTGAGGTATGAGTGAGGTGGGAGGTGTATTTATAGGCATTTGAGGTTTGGGAAAATTTGCCCCCTCAGGGTAGGAATGTATATCCCATATGTCACTAACTCATGGACTCTTGCCACCATGAAAGAAATTAATTTATCAGGTAAGTTTTTACATAAATTATGTTATTGTACCAAAATACCATCAGATATATGTAGAAATATTAATTTATGAATAAATAGAACATATTCTGCTATGTGCAGAACATTCGAATGTGAAATATTCATATTTTCATGTCGGGTTAGCACAAATGAGAATATGTGATTGGGTTTGTGCGAGAGTCGGGTGTTAGTTTTTTGGGTTTTTTTCTTTCCACTTTTTGTTTCTCAATTGTCTTCTATGGGGAAATATGTGAACACACATGAGATTGTAAGTTCAGCTTTTTGCATTCGTCGGGTTAGCGCGCAAGTGAAAACAGTTTACTTTCAACTCATAATACCAGCGCAACCAGACGAGTGCAAAAAGCTTACTTCTAGCACAATTAACGTTCCACTGTAATCTGGCCCTACATCTAGAGAGATAATATTACTTCAAAATGGGGAAACTAAACCATTTTGATGACGTTTTACTGGGGGAGTTATAGTTAAAGGGATAGTCTAGTCAAAATTTAAACTTTCATGATTCAAATAGAGTATGCCCTTTTAAGCAACTTTCTAACTTACTCCTATTATCAATTTTTCTCTTGGTATCTTTATTTAAATGTAAGCTTGAGAGCCGGCCCAATTTTGGTTAAGCACCTGGGTATCACTTGCTGATTGGTGGCTACATTTAGACACCAATCAGCAAGCGCTACCCAGGTGCTGACCCAAAAATGGGACGGCTCCTATGCTTACATTCTTGCTTTTTCAAATAAAGATAACAGGAGAACAAAGAAAAATTGAAAACAGGAGTGAATTAGAAAGTTACTTAGAAATGCATGCTCTATCTGAATCATGAAAGTTTCATTTTGACTAGACTATTCCTTTAATTCCATTTTATGACCATGTGGGACCAAGGCTATTTTTACATTTCTGCGGTGTTTGTGTTTAGGTGTAATTTTCCTCTTACTCATTTACTGTACCCACACATATTTATATACCTTTTTTTTCTCATCATTAAAAGGACTTTCTAAAGATACCATTATTTTCATCATATCTTATAATTTACTATAAAAAAAAAAGATAAAATATGATGAAAAAATGAAATAAATCACACTTTTTCTAACTTTGACCCCCGAAATCTGTTACACATCTACAACCACCAAAAAACACCCATGCTAAATTGTTTCTAAATTTTGTCCAGAGTTTAGAAATACCCATTGTTTACATGTTCTTTGCTTTTTTTTTTGCAAGTTATAGGGCAATAAATACAAGTAGCACTTTGCAATTTCCAAACCATTTTTTCTTTTCAAAATTAGCGATAGTTACATTGTAACACTGATATCTGTCAGGAATCTCTGAATATCCCTTGACATGTATATATTTTTTTTTTTGTAGACAACCCAAAGTATTGATCTAGGCACATTTTGGTATATTTCATGCCACCATTTCACCATCAAATGTGATTCAAATAAAAAAAACTTTTTCACAAACTTTAGGTTTCTCACTGACATTATTTACAAACAACGTGTGCAATTATGGCACAAATGGTTGTAAATGCTTCTCTGGGATCCCCTTTGTTCAGAAATAGCAGACATTTATGGCTGTGGCGTTAATTTTTGGTAATTAGAAGGCCGCTAAATGCCGCTGCACACCACACTTGTATTAGTCCCAGCAGTGAAGGGGTTAATTAGGGAGCTTGTAGGGTTAATTTTAGCTTTAGTGTAGTAGACAACCCAAAGTATTGATCTAGGCCCATTTTGATATATTTCATGCCACCATTTCACTGCCAAATTCGATCAAATAAAAAAAATCGTTAACTTTTTCACTAACGTTGGGTTTCTCACTGAAATTATTTGCAAACAGCTTGTGCAATTATGGCACACATGGTTGTAAATGCTTCTCTGGGATCCCCTTTGTACGGAAATAGCAGACATATATGGCTTTGGCATTGCTGTTTGGTAGTTAGAAGTCCGCTAAATGCCGCTGTGCACCACACTTGTATTATGCCCAGCAGTGACTGGGTTAATTAGGGAGCTTGAAGGGTTAATTTTAGATTTAGTGTAGAGATCAGCATCCCACCCCCTGATCCCTCCCAAACAGCTCTCATCCCTCCCCCACCCCACAATTGTCCCCGCCATCTTAAGTACTGGCAGAAAGTCTGCCAGTACTAAAATAAAAGGCTTTTTGTCTTTTTTAAATATATGTTCTGCTGTGTAGGAATCCCCCCTTATCCCCCATCCTCATTGATCCCCCCCCCAAAGAGCTCTCTAACCCTCCACCCCACTATTTTCCACCACTTTGCATTTAAATGTTTTTTTTTTTTTAATTATCCACTATTTTTCTGTAGTGTAGCTGCCCCCCTCCATACCCTGCCCCCTCCCCGACCTATTTCAAAAAAATTATTTCCCCCCCTCCTCTCCCACCACTTCAAAATGTGTAAGTACTGGATCGCAGGTGCGCACGCCCCCGCACGCGCACCCGACATTCTTTTCTGACTGCTGGCCGGAAGATTGCCAGTAATGGTCTGCCCACCCGCCTCCCTGCAGCTGCTCCCACCCACCAACCATTGCTGGCATATGCAGCCCAGATCATGATGTCATCAGTGGGCTGAGCTTGGCAGCCATTTCAAACTGACCAGAAACAAATATTAATTTTAAAATGTTACCATTCCTGCTGCATGATATAGAAAAGGTGCAGGAGGTTAATTGCAGCTTATTCTAAGTTAAGACTTTAAGATGACCAAGGTGTAGACTGTCCCTTTTAATCTTCAAATGTTACACCAGCTACAGCAGACATGGGGAATGTAATAGTTTGTATAATATGTAACAATATGTATAAACTAACTAGGTAATGTGTCAATATAATAATCCTCTAGACTTGGCAACACAAATTATGCAAGATTTATATAACTAATACAACACTTTTTCTTTTTTAAAGGGATGTGATTCAGACAGTATTTACCATTTTAAAAAAGTTTCTAATTTACTTCTGTTATCAAATTTGCTTCCTTTCCTTGATATTCTGTGTTGAAGAGATACCTAGGTAGGCATCTGGAGCACTACATGGTAGGAAATAGTGCTGCCATCTAGTGCTCCTGCAAATGGATAACATTCTTGTAAAACTGCTGCCATATAGTGCTCCAGAAATGGCCCGGCTCCTAAGCTTACATCTCTGCTTTTCAACAAAAGATACCAAGAGAATGAAGAAAAATGATAATAGAAGTAAATTAGAAAGTTGTTTGTACCGTTTATATATTCTAATAAATTTATTAAAAACAAATTAGGAGCCAGGCATATTTTTAGTAGCCAGACCGTGATATTTGTATATACAGGCATACCTTGTTTTATTGCGTTTTGCAGATATTGCTCCTTTTACAAATTGTAGGTTTGTGTCAACCCTGTTTCAAGCAAGTCTATCAGCGCCACATAAATACGCTTGAATACACACACACATACATATATATATAATATACATCTATATATACACACGCCACCAGCAAAAAGATTAAGACTTGCTGAAGGCTCAGGTGATGGTTAGCATTTTTTAGCAATAAAGTATTTTTTTAATTAAGGTATTTACATTATTTTATTCAGACATAATGCTATTGCACACTTAATAGATTACAGTATAGTGTAAATATACATTTTATATACACTGAGAAACACAAAAATTAGTGTGACTCACTTTTTTATTGCTGTATTTGCTTTATTGCAGTGGTCTAGAACCAAACCTGCAATATACGCCTATATATGTAAGGAGAATAACCCAAAAGGTTAGGAGCCAGTGGTTCCCTGAATGTGGACAGTGGAGGCAGCAGGGAGGATGCAGCATGTAGGACAGAGGAGGGAGCATGGAGCAGGAAGGACAAAGGAGGCAGCATGGAGCAGAGAGGACAGAGGAGGCAGCATGGAGGAGGGAGGACAGAGGAGGCAGCATGGAGGAGGGAGGACAGAGGAGGCAGCAAGGAGGAGGGAGGACAGAGGAGGCAGCATGGAGCAGGAAGGACAGAGGAGGCAGCATGGAGCAGAGAGGACAGAGGAGACAGCATGGAGGAGGGAGGACAGAGGAGGCAGCATGGAGGAGGGAGGGCAGAGGAGGCAGCATGGAGTAGGGAGGACAGAGGAGGCAGCATGGAGTAGGGAGGACAGAGGAGGCAGCATGGAGTAGGGAGGACAGAGGAGGCAGCATGGAGCAGGGAGGACAGAGGAGGCAGCAGGGAGGATGAAGTAGAAAGGAGGATTTTTCAGAGGAGGGAGCATGGAGTTTTAGAGAAGGGAGCAATGATGTCCTAAAATGGGCACCACACTGTTGCCATAAAATTATTTTAGGTTCTTACGTTACACAAAATACATTTAATGGCAACCAAGGTATCAGCAGGAAAAATACCCATTTAGCTTGTTATAGCAAGTATTGGCCCAGAAATTAGCCTTTTCAAACTTATAGGAATTTATGTTTTTTCTTCCTAATGGGAAAGAGTCCACAGCTGCATTCATTACTTTTGGGAAATAAGAACCTGGCCACCAGGAGGAGGCAAAGACACACCAGCCAAAGGCTTAAATACTCCTCCCACTTCCCCTATCCCCCAGTCATTCTTTGCCTTTCATCCCAGGCAGAGAAGTGTCAGAAGTTTTATTTTTTTAAGATAATACTTTTATTAATTTTTACATAAAGTGTGTCTCTCATGGAGGGTATTACTCTTCGCAGTGGGACAGGAGTTTTAAGTAGTCCTGTTAGTCTCTCAGTGAGGGCCTGGGCGAATGTTAGAGTCCGGAGATGCAGTAGGAGTTCTCTCTGCGACACCCTCCCGACTTGTATTAACAGCTCCTCTAGCACTTGGTGTTGCTGGCCCTTCGCTTTGCTACCTGCTGTAGGATGGGATTCTTTAATCATGTTTCCTATGTGATTTTCCTGCTTTGTGTATTGGGTATTGGCTCTGAGGCTGAGACGGGAGATTTGCTCGTAGGTTTTAGTGGGGCCTAGCTGCTGCCTTTTTTCTGGCACGCTTTTCTGGACTTTATGGTTCACCTTATGACCGGGCATTGTTACTCTGGGTTTGTTCGCTTCCGTATTCCTGTCCGTGTGGCGACGAAGATTTTCTGCTTTGTTTGGATCTGGTCATAGGAGGTGGTGAGTGCCCCAGCCATTGTGGGTGTCAGGTGCCCTTCTTTTTTTTTTATATATATATATATATTATTTTGTCCTAATTCTCTTTGGTTTTAACCATGGAGGACGCTGAGACTGTCATTGTTTCTGATTTCAATTTTTCCTCTTGTGATGAAGGTGCTTCGGCCCCACTGACGCAGGTTTATCAGTCCTGTCTCTTGTGCTTACTTAGAGCGTCTGGTTCCTCGGGCTCGGGGAGCCAGGGACCTATTGAGCCATCAGCCTCTGGGGGCTCTGCTCCTCAGATGGCGGATTCCCAACAGCATCCTTCCTCTACATTTGCGGGTAATCCTAATGTTAATTTTCCCTCCGCACAGGGTGGTTTGTTTCCCCTGGAGATGGCGGGTCATTTACGCTTCAATATCTTGATGGCGCTGGTTCGCCTGCAGGATTCAGAGGTTTTTGCGCGGCTGTGTTCTTGCCGATCATCCCGGGGGTGTCCAGACTTCGGGTGGGTCTATTCAGTTACCTCCGGGGGCAAATATTCCTCCATGTTGCGCCTTTCATTATCGGGTTGTGCGGCTGCGTGTTCTACTCAGTCGTCTTTATGACTTATTGGGGGACCCTCTACTTTATCAGTCGGGACTGTGTCATCCAATGGTGCTTCGAGCTAGACTATTTGGGATGTTGATCGTCTCCTGTCGGTCGCTCATGTCCTTTCCCAGAGTTTTTTTTTTTTTTTTTTTTGCAGATGCCTTCGGGCTGCCTTATTTTCTTTCATCCGGTTAGGATACTTTTTTATTTGATTGTTCCCTCGGAAATTTCTGGGATGGCCTTGTGTTCTGTTACTTCCTTGGAAGTTGTTCGCGGACTGTTGTGTTCAGAATTATGGGCACTTTGTGGTGGTGTTAGTGACGCCTGTCGCGCCTAGCGGGTCCGACGGGACCTTGTGTGTTTTGTTTTATTGTTTGATTTTACAACCTACTCTATACATCTATATCCAGGCCTTCGGGTCTGCATACCGGGAGAGATTGAGCATGCCGCTCTCTCCCGGGGCTGGGTCGGTGGCTTCCGCCGTGTCGCTTTGGTTCTCCTTCAGGGGGGCGGTTTTTGGGCCTGGTCTTCTTGCTACCCTCTGGGTGGTTTTTAGACTCCTAGGGTCTCTGGACCTCGTGTTGTTCTGCTTTTAGTGGATCCTCTTCGTGGATCAGCGGTGGAGTGCCTGTCAGTATGCGAGAATTTGCGGGTTCATGCCTGCATTCTCTGTGTTCCGGCAGCGGTGCTTGGGGTGGCTAGCCTGTGACTTGTCACGTGGGGGCCCGATTCAACTTTTCCGCTGCTGGAGGCTTCTTTTAGCTGAAACTCGGTTTTATTGGGGTCGCCTTGTTCGCTTCGGTTATGGTTCTGGGTTTTCCAGAATTTTCTCCACCCTCTTAGGGTCGGGCGCCGATGTGGGATCGTAGTTTCTGGATGTCGCAGAGTTTTGCTCTATGTCGTGGGTTCTATCGCCTTGAGATCGGTTCTGCGTTTTTTTCCGCAGACCTCTCTTAGGTTTTTGCTAGATTTCCCGTTGTTTTTTCGAGTTCCTTCCTCACGTGAGTAGTGTCTGACCGGAATTTTGGTCAGGGCCCTTTTCTTCAGGTCTCTTTGTGGATCTGGGATTGGGCTGGGGTTCCGGGTGGTGTTGGTATATTTCTGTTTATACTTGTCCTGGTTTTTTCCCGCTAGCATTCGGGTTGTGTCTGTCCCCTCCTTATGGTTGCTCGGGGCCTTTCTTTTTCTGTACGGGAATGTGTTCTGGACTTCCTTTTGGGGTCCGTTGTTCTGGTGCTCTAACCTTGCATCAGCATCCTGTGTAGTGCCTAAGTAGGGTCACTTTGTCTTCAGTCTTCCCCACCGGTTTCTGCTGTGGGAATCTGAGATTGCTACCTCAGGTAGTCTCTGCTCCTTTGGGGGCTGGCTCATTTTGGGTGAGTTTTGACCCCTGTGTTGAGTTTGTGTCCGGGGAGCAAGGTTTCCCTTGTCCTCCGTCTTCCCTTGGGAGATTTTTTTTTTCTGGGGGTGTGTTCCTGTTGTCTGGCTTCAGGGTTGGATATGCCCTTGGGAATGGACTTCTGGGCTTGGTGTTACTCTGATGGTGGGACTCTGCCCGTGTTCTGGTCGCTCTTTTTCAAGGTGGCTGGTGGCGTTTCCTCCCTCTCGTTCAAGGGGGAGGGATGACTCTGTCTCTGGACTTTTCACTGTCGTTGATAGGTTGGTCTTTCCGTGTGTGGCCGGTCCTCGTTGCGGCGGTTGTGGGGGGACGTCCCTGTTTATCTATCGTATGTAAGATCTCTGAATTTTCCCTCCATGGAGGGTTGTTCTGTCTAGGAACTGTCTTGTAGGGAGGCGCCTTGGCCTCTGTTTTCCATTTAAGGTGAACTCCTTGGTTCCTTACAGCTGGGGAACTGGACAAAGGGGTTGTTTTCCCATTCTCTGTGGCCGCACTATAGCGTGCTACTTATTCTGTGCGGTTTTCGTTTTTTGAGATACTTTTTGTTCTCTTTCGGTTTTTTTCTGGCATCTAGTGAGGCTTTCCGTTGTCCTCCGAGCTAGTTTGATCTGTCGTTTGGAAGGCAGGGTTCTGGTTCGTTATCCTTCTTCCTTGTTTCTTCATTTGGGGAGTTGTTGGTCAGGGTTCCCTTGTGGTGGCGTGTGTATGGGATCTGCCTTTTGAGCGATAGTGCGCTTCGAGTCCTGTTGGCTCGGGGATGTTGCATGGGGTTTTTACCCGGGTTTGGGCTGTCGTTTGTGTCCTTGGGGCCTTTTTCTTCTTTTTAGTTCCCTGCTTTTGGATAAAGCGGGACTTTTTTATTTATGGGATTTGGTTCAGTCCTGGTGCCCTCAGTTTGGGCTGCCTCTTACCCTCCCGTTCTTGGCATTCAGTGTCCTCTTTAGCTTGGGTATAATTTTCCCGCAAGTAATGAATGCGGCTGTGGACTCTTTCCCATTAAGAAGAAAAAACATAATTTATGTAAGAACTTACCTGATAAATTCATTTCTTTCATATTAGCAAGAGTCCATGAGCTAGTGACGTATGGGATATACATTCCTACCAGGAGGGGCAAAGTTTCCCAAACCTTAAAATGCCTATAAATACACCCCTCACCACACCCACAATTCAGTTTAACGAATAGCCAAGAAGTGGGGTGATAAGAAAAAAGTGCAAAAGCATATAAAATAAGGAATTGGAATAATTGTGCTTTATACAAAAAAATCATAACCACCACAAAAAAGGGCGGGCCTCATGGACTCTTGCTAATATGAAAGAAATGAATTTATCAGGTAAGTTCTTACATAAATTATGTTTTCTTTCATGTAATTAGCAAGAGTCCATGAGCTAGTGACGTATGGGATAATGACTACCCAAGATGTGGATCTTTCCACGCAAGAGTCACTAGAGAGGGAGGGATAAAATAAAGACAGCCAATTCCTGCTGAAAATAATCCACACCCAAAATAAAGTTTAATGAAAAACATAAACAGAAGATTCAAACTGAAACCGCTGCCTGAAGTACTTTTCTACCAAAAACTGCTTCAGAAGAAGAAAATACATCAAAATGGTAGAATTTAGTAAAAGTATGCAAAGAGGACCAAGTTGCTGCTTTGCAAATCTGATCAACCGAAGCTTCATTCTTAAACGCCTAGGAAGTAGAAACTGACCTAGTAGAATGAGCTGTAATCCTTTGAGGCGGAGTTTTACCCGACTCGACATAGGCATGATGAATTAAAGATTTCAACCAAGATGCCAAAGAAATGGCAGAAGCTTTCTGGCCTTTTCTAGAACCGGAAAAGATAACAAATAGACTAGAAGTCTTTCGGAAAGACTTAGTAGCTTCAACATAATATTTCAAAGCTCTAACAACATCCAAAGAATGCAACGATTTCTCCTTAGATTTCTTAGGATTAGGACATAATGAGGGAACCACAATTTCTCTACTAATGTTGTTGGAATTCACAACCTTAGGTAAAAATTCAAAAGAAGTTCGCAACACCGCCTTATCCTGATGAAAAATCAGAAAAGGAGACTCACAAGAAAGAGAGCAGATAATTCAGAGACTCTTCTGGCAGAAGAGATCGCCAAAAGGAACAAAACTTTCCAAGAAAGTAATTTAATGTCCAATGAATGCATGGGTTCAAAAGGAGGAGCTTGAAGAGCTCCCAGAACCAAATTCAAACTCCGAGGAGAAATTGACTTAATGACAGGTTTTATACAAACCAAAGCTTGTACAAAACAATGAATATCAGGAAGATTAGCAATCTTTCTGTGAAAAAGAACAGAAAGAGCAGAGATTTGTCCTTTCAAAGAACTTGCGGATAAACCTTTATCTAAACCATCCTGAAGAAACTGTAAAATTCTCGGAATTCTAAAAGAATGCCAAGAAAAATGATGAGAAAGACACCAAGAAATATAAGTCTTCCAGACTCTATAATATATCTCTCTAGATACAGATTTACGAGCCTGTAACATAGTATTAATCACAGAGTCAGAGAAACCTCTTTGACCAAGAATCAAGCGTTCAATCTCCATACCTTTAAATTTAAGGATTTGAGATCCTGATGGAAAAAAGGACCTTGCGACAGAAGGTCTGGTCTTAGCGGAAGAGTCCACGGATGGCAAGAGGCCATCCGGACAAGATCCGCATACCAAAACCTGTGAGGCCATGCCGGAGCTACCAAGCAGAACAAACGAGCATTCCTTCAGAATCTTGGAGATTACTCTTGGAAGAAGAACTAGAGGCGGAAAGATATAGGCAGGATGATACTTCCAAGGAAGTGATAATGCATCCACTGCTTCCGCCTGAGGATCCCGGGATCTGGACAGATACCTGGGAAGTTTCTTGTTTAGATGAGACGCCATCAGATCTATTTCTGGAAGCCCCCACATTTGAACAATCTGAAGAAATACCTCTGGGTGAAGAGACCATTCGCCCGGATGCAACGTTTGGCGACTGAGATAATCCGCTTCCCAATTGTCTATACCTGGGATATGAACCGCAGAGATTAGACAGGAGCTGGATTCCGCCCAAACCAGAATTCGAGATACTTCTTTCATAGCCAGAGGACTGTGAGTCCCTCCTTGATGATTGATGTATGCCACAGTTGTGACATTGTCTGTCTGAAAACAAATGAACGATTCTCTCTTCAGAAGAGGCCAAGACTGAAGAGCTCTGAAAATTGCACGGAGTTCCAAAATATTGATCGGTAATCTCACCTCCTAAGATTCCCAAACTCCTTGTGCCGTCAGAGATCCCCACACAGCTCCCCAACCTGTAAGACTTGCATCTGTTGAAATTACAGTCCAGGTCGGAAAAACAAAAGAAGCCCCCTGAATTAAACGATGGTGATCTGTCCACCACGTTAGAGAGTGTCGTACAATCGGATTTAAAGATATTAATTGAGATATCTTTGTGTAATCCCTGCACCATTGATTCAGCATACAGAGCTGAAGAGGTTGCATGTGAAAACGAGCAAAGGGGATCGCGTCCGATGCAGCAGTCATAAGACCTAGAATTTCCATGCATAAGGCTACCGAAGGGAATGATTGTGACTGAAGGTTTCGACAAGCTGAAATCAATTTTAGACGTCTCTTGTCTGTCAAAGACAGAGTCATGGACACTGAATTTATCTGGAAACCCAGAAAGGTTACCCTTGTCTGAGGAGTCAATGAACTTTTTAGTGAATTGATCCTCCAACCATGATCTTGAAGAAACAACACAAGTCGATTCGTATGAGATTCTGCTAAATGTGAAGACTGAGCAAGTACCAAGATATCGTCCAAATAAGGAAATACCACAATACCCTGTTCTCTGATTACAGACAGAAGGGCACCGAGAACCTTTGTAAAAATTCTTGGAGATGTAGCTAGGCCAAACGGCAGAGCCACAAACTGGTAATGCTTGTCCAGAAAAGAGAATCTCAGGAACTGATAATGATCTGGATGAATCGGAATATGCAGATATGCATCCTGTAAATCTATTGTGGACATATAATGCCCTTGTTGAACAAAAGGCAAGATAGTCCTTACAGTTACCATTTTGAACGTCGGTATCCTTACATAACGATTCAATATTTTTAGATCCAGAACTGGTCTGAAGGAATTCTCCTTCTTTGGTACAATGAAGAGATTCGAATAAAACCCCAGTCCCTGTTCCAGAACTGGAACTGGCATAATTACTCCAGCCAACTCTAGATCTGAAACACATTTCAGAAATGCTTGAGCTTTCACTGGATTTACTGGGACACGGGAAAGAAAAAATCTCTTTGCAGGAGGTCTTATCTTGAAACCAATTCTGTACCCTTCTGAAACAATGTTCTGAATCCAAAGATTGTGAACAGATTTGATCCAAATGTTTTTGAAAAAACGTAACCTGCCCCCTACCAGCTGAGCTGGAATGAGGGCTGCACCTTCATGTGGACTTAGAAGCTGGCTTTGCTTTTCTAGAAGGCTTGGATTTATTCCAGACTGGAGATGGTTTCCAAACTGAAACTGCTCCTGAGGATGAAGGATCAGGCTTTTGTTCTTTGTTGAAACGAAAGGAACGAAAACGATTATTAGCCCTGTTTTTACCCTTAGATTTTTTATCCTGTGGTAAAAAAGTTCCTTTCCCACCAGTAACAGTTGAGATAATAGAATCCAACTGAGAACCAAATAATTTGTTACCCTGGAAAGAAATGGAAAGTAGAGTCGATTTAGAAGACATATCAGCATTCCAAGTTTTAAGCCATAAAGCTCTTCTAGCTAAAATAGCTAGAGACATAAACCTGACATCAACTCTGATAATATCAAAAATGGCATCACAGATAAAATTATTAGCATGTTGAAGAAGAATAATAATATTATGAGAATCATGATCTGTTACTTGTTGCGCTAAAGTTTCCAACCAAAAAGTTGAAACTGCAGCAACATCAGCCAATGATATAGCAGGTCTAAGAAGATTACCTGAACACAGATAAACTTTTCTTAGAAAGGATTCAATTTTCCTATCTAAAGGATCCTTAAAGGAAGTACCATCTGACGTAGGAATAGTAGTACGTTTAGCAAGGGTAGAAATAGCCCCATCAACCTTAGGGATTTTGTCCCAAAATTCTTATCTGTCAGACGGCACAGGATATAATTGCTTAAAACGTTTAGAAGGAGTAAATGAATTACCCAATTTATCCCATTCTCTGGAAATCACTTCAGAAATAGCACCAGGAACAGGAAAAACTTCTGGAATAACCACAGGAGATTTAAAGACCTTATCTAAACGTTTAGAATTAGTATCAAGAGGACCAGAATCCTCAATTTCTAAAGCAATTAGTACTTCTTTAAGTAAAGAACGAATAAATTCCATTTTAAATAAATATGAAGATTTATCAGCATCAATCTCTGAGACAGAATCCTCTGAACCAGAAGAGTCATTAGAATCAGAATGATGATGTTCATTTAAAAATTCATCTGTATAAAGAGAAGTTTTAAAAGATTTTTTATGTTTACTAAAAGGATGAATAACAGACATAGCCTTCTTGATGGATTCAGAAACAAAATCTCTTATTTTATCAGGAACATTCTGAACATTAGATGTTGATGGAACTGCAACAGGTAATGGTACATTACTAAAGGAAATATTATCTGCATTAACAAGTTTGTCATGACAATTAATACAAACAACAGCTGGAGGAATAGCTACCAAAAGTTTACAGCAGATACACTTAGCTTTGGTAGTTCCAGCACCAGACAGCGATTTTCCTGAAGTATCTTCTGACTCAGATGCAACGTGAGACATCTTGCAATATGTAAGAGAAAAAACAACATATAAAGCAAAATTGATCAAATTCCTTAAATGACAGTTTCAGGAATGGGAAAAAATGCCAATGAACAAGCTTCTAGCAACCAGAAGCAAAGAAAAATGAGACTTAAATAATGTGGAGACAAAAGCGACGCCCATATTTTTTTAGCGCCAAATAAGACGCCCACATTATTTGGCGCCTAAATGCTTTTTGGCGCCAAAAATGACGCCACGTCCGGAACGCCGACATTTTTGGCGCAAAAGAACGTCAAAAATGACTCAACTTCCGGCGACACGTATGACGCCGGAAACAGAAAAGATTTTTTGCGCCAAAAAAGTCTGCGCCAAGAATGACGCAATAAAATGAAGCATTTTCAGCCCCCGCGAGCCTAACAGCCCACAGGGAAAAAAGTCAAATTTTTAAGGTAAGAAAAATAATTGATTCAAGTGCATTATCCCAAATATGAAACTGACTGTCTGAAAATAAGGAATGTTGAACATCCTGAGTCAAGGCAAATAAATGTTTGAATACATATATTTAGAACTTTATAAAAAAGTGCCCAACCATAGCTTAGAGTGTCACAGAAAATAAGACTTACTTACCCCAGGACACTCATCTACATGTTTGTAGAAAGCCAAACCAGTACTGAAACGAAAATCAGCAGAGGTAATGGTATATATATAAGAGTATATCGTCGATCTGAAAAGGGAGGTAAGAGATGAATCTCTACGACCGATAACAGAGAACCTATGAAATAGACCCCGTAGAAGGAGATCACTGCATTCAAAATAGGCAATACTCTCCTCACATCCCTCTGACATTCACTGCACGCTGAGAGGAAAACCGGGCTCCAACCTGCTGCGGAGCGCATATCAACGTAGAATCTAGCACAAACTTACTTCACCACCTCCATAGGAGGCAAAGTTTGTAAAAACTGAATTGTGGGTGTGGTGAGGGGTGTATTTATAGGCATTTTAAGGTTTGGGAAACTTTGCCCCTCCTGGTAGGAATGTATATCCCATACGTCACTAGCTCATGGACTCTTGCTAATTACATGAAAGAAACATAAATTATCGTGGGAAAGAGTCCACAGCCCCCCGCACGTTTTTTTTAGGCGTTTTTCGTGTAGTCTTCTGGCACCCTTTCACCTTGATATTTCTTCCCCTGATCCTTGTTCCTCAGCAGAATGACTGGGGTATAGGGGAAGTGGGAGGGGTATTTAAGCCTTTGGCTGGTGTGTCTTTGCCTCCTCCTGGTGACCAGGTTCTTATTTCCCACAAGTAATGAATGTGGTTGTGGACTCTTTCCCACTGAAGAAAATGAAATTATCAGGTAAGCATAATTTATGCTTTCTTTTGCCTTTGTGAAGTAACCGACCACTTATGCATTCCACTTAAAGGGACATTCCAGTCAAAATTTAAATGCACATAGATTAATTATATCTTTGAATAGAAACATATTTGCAATATGCATCTATTGGCAAAGATGCTTCTAATAAACGTTATCACTATTTTGGTGTTAAAATTTTTCTGTGCATGTGAAGCGTAGCTAGATATTCTCAGTGTGCCAGCATTTTAAATACTGCAGCTGCTCAGAGCGCCATTGGGGCTTGGATCATGTCAGCAGTTAATAAATAGTTATTACCATATAGTACAAGCACCTTATGCTCTCTGAGTAAGCACTTTCTATAAAATGCTGGTGCACGTTGCATACTTAATTACATTTTTGAAACAGCTATAGCTTTTATTAGAAGCATTTTTGCTAATACACGTATATTACTAAAAATGCTTCTATTCAAAACTGAAATGCACCCATGTGGATTTAAATTTTGGCTGTAATGTCCCTTAAAAGGGACAGTCTAGTCCAAAATAAACTTTCATGATTCAGATAGGGCATGAAATTTTTTTATATATATATTTTATTTAAATATATGCAATAGTTCACAGAAACAAATAACATAGGAATCGCAAAAATCAGACAATTCAAAATTATTTTACATTTAAATCAAAACAGTGATCAATTGGTTATACTGCTGAAATTTTATCTTTAAATAAGCAACCCAACCCTAGAATAACAGAAAAAGAGAAAAGAAAAAAAAAAAGGGGGGGGGGGAAGGCAAGGGAAGGAGAGGGAAAGGGAAGGGACAAGGACGAGAAGAAGAACCTTCTCCTTCTCCCCCCCCCCCCCCCCCCCCCCCCACAGAGAACCGCACTTTGGGAGGCAGGAGACGCGAAGGTGAAACCAAGGGGATTCCAGGAGAGCATCTTAACTCATCTTAATTACTTAATCATTGCCAGGTGCCTAAAAGCACCAGTTCCGAGTTTCTAAATGGGAATATTAGGTCATTCATCTCAATATCAGGCAGTGACTTAATAAAGGCTGACCATTTGCCAAAGAATTGTCTGATGTCTGAGTCATTATCTAGGTTAGTGTCCCTTTGTTCTAGTAAACATTGTTTTTTCAGGCAGTTCTTGATCTCTGGAATAGATGGAGTTGCTCTCAGTTTCCATTTTTTAAGAATAAGATATCTGGTTGCCAATATGGAGAGGAGTATCAGTTTATCATGTAAATTATGATTCTTTGGGCCAAAAATAATCTGTAGCTGTGTAAGACCCAGGTGGGAGATTTTAAGAATTTTATTAAGCCAGAACGCTAGCTTCCACCAGAGATGCCTTATTTCTCCAACATAGGTGTGTCCGGTCCACGGCGTCATCCTTACTTGTGGGATATTCTCTTCCCCAACAGGAAATGGCAAAGAGCCCAGCAAAGCTGGTCACATGATCCCTCCTAGGCTCCGCCTTCCCCAGTCATTCTCTTTGCCGTTGCACAGGCAACATCTCCACGGAGATGGCTCAGAGTTTTTTGGTGTTTAAATGTAGTTTTTATTCTTCTATCAAGAGTTTGTTATTTTAAAATAGTGCTGGTATGTACTATTTACTCTGAAACAGAAAAGAGATGAAGATTTCTGTTTGTAAGAGGAAAATGATTTTAGCAACCGTTACTAAAATCGATGGCTGTTTCCACACAGGACTGTTGAGAGGAATTAACTTCAGTTGGGGGAAACAGTGAGCAGACTTTGGCTGCTTGAGGTATGACACATTTCTAACAAGACTTGGTAATGCTGGAAGCTGTCATTTTCCCTATGGGATCCGGTAAGCCATTTTCTTAATTTTCAATATAAGAATAAAAGGGCTTCACAAGGGCTTTAAAGACTGGTAGACATTTTTCTGGGCCAAAACGATTACTTTATAAGCATATTTATTGGTTTATAACTTTGGAGAGTTATTTTAATCTTGGGAATTTTATTAAAAAAACGGCAGGCACTGTATTGGACACCTTTTTCACTGGGGGCCTTTTCTAGTCATAGGCAGAGCCTCATTTTCGCGCCACTAATGCGCAGTTGTTTTTGAGAAGCAAGGCATGCAGATGCATGTGTGAGGAGCTCAGATCCACTGAAAAAGCTTATTGAAGGCGTCATTTGGTATCGTATTCCCCTCTGGGCTTGGTTGGGTCTCAGCAAAGCAGATACCAGGGACTGTATAGGGGTTAAATGTAAAAACGGCTCCAGTTCCGTTATTTTAAGAGTTAAAGCTTTTGGTGTGCAATACTTTTAAGGCTTTATGACACTGTGGTGAAATTTTGGTGAATTTTGAACATTTCCTTCATACTTTTGCGTATATTCAGTAAAAAAGTGTGTTCAGTTTAAAATTTAAAGAGACAGTAACGGTTTTATTTTAAAACGTTTTTTGTGCTTTGTTATCAAGTTTATGCCTATTAACATGTCTGAACTATCAGATAGACGATGTTCTGTATGTTCGGAAGCCAAGGTTCCTCTCCATTTAAATATATGTGATGAATGTGACAAACAAAGTAGGGACAATGATGCCACTGATAATAATGTTGCCCAAAATGATTCCTTAAGTGAGGGGAGTAAGCATGGTACTGCATCATCTCCTTCTATGTCTACACCAGTCTTGCCCACTCAGGAGGTCCCTAGTGAATCTAGTGCGCCAATCCTCCTTACTATGCAACAATTAACGGCTGTAATGGATAATTCTATTAAAAACATTTTAGCCAAAATGCCCACTTATCAGCGAAAGCGCGACTGCTCTGTTTTAGATACTGAAGAGCATGAGGACGCTGATGATAATGGTTCTGACATGCCCTTACACCAGTCTGAAGGGGCTAGGGAGGTTTTGTCTGAGGGAGAAATTTCAGATTCAGGAAAAATTTCTCAACAAGCTGAACCTGACGTTATTACATTTAAATTTAAATTGGAACATCTCCGCGCTCTGCTTAAGGAGGTGTTATCTACTCTGGATGATTGTGACAATTTGATCATTCCAGAGAAATTATGTAAGATGGACAGGTTCCTAGAGGTCCCGGTGCCCCCCGAAGCTTTTCCTATACCCAAGCGGGTGGCGGACATTGTAAATAAAGAATGGGAAAGGCCCGGCATACCTTTTGTCCCTCCCCCTATATTTAAGAAATTATTTCCAATTATCGACCCCAGGAAGGACTTATGGCAGACAGTCCCCAAGGTCGAGGGGGCGGTTTCTACTCTAAACAAACGCACCACTATCCCTATAGAAGATAGTTGTGCTTTCAAAGATCCTATGGATAAAAAATTAGAGGGTTTGCTTAAAAAGATGTTTGTTCAGCAAGGTTACCTTCTACAACCAATTTCATGCATTGTTCCTGTCACTACAGCAGCGTGTTTCTGGTTCGAGGAACTAGAAAAGTCGCTCAATCAAGCATCCTCTTATGAGGAGGTTATGGTCAGAGTTCAAGCACTTAAGTTGGCTAACTCTTTTACCTTAGACGCCACTTTGCAATTAGCTAGATTAGCGGCAAAAAATTCAGGTTTTGCTATTGTGGCGCGCAGAGCGCTTTGGCTGAAGTCGTGGTCAGCGGATGTGTCCTCCAAGAACAGATTGCTTAACATCCCTTTCAAGGGGAAAACGCTGTTTGGCCCTGACTTGAAAGAGATTATTTCAGACATCACTGGGGGAAAGGGCCACGCCCTTCCTCAGGATAGGTCTTTTAAGGCTAAAAATAAAACAAATTTTCGTCCCTTTCGCAGAAACGGACCAGCCTCAAATTCTACATCCTCTAAGCAAGAGGGTAATTCTTCTCAAACCAAGCCAGCCTGGAGACCGATGCAAGGCTGGAACAAAGGTAAGCAGGCCAAGAAGCCCGCTACCGCTACCAAGACAGCATGAGATGCTGGCCCCCGATCCGGGACCGGATCTGGTGGGGGGCAGACTCTCTCTCTTCGCTCAGGCGTGGGCAAGAGATGTTCAGGATCCTTGGGCGCTAGAAATAGTTTCTCAAGGTTATCTCCTGGAATTCAAGGAACTACCCCCAAGGGGAAGGTTCCACAGGTCTCAATTGTCTTCAGACCAAATAAAAAGACAGGCATTCTTACATTGTGTAGAAGACCTGTTAAAAATGGGAGTGATTCATCCTGTTCCATTAAGAGAACAAGGGATGGGGTTTTACTCCAATCTGTTCATAGTTCCCAAAAAAGAGGGAACATTCAGGCCAATTTTGGATCTCAAGATCCTAAACAAATTTCTCAAGGTCCCATCGTTCAAGATGGAAACCATTCGGACAATTCTTCCTACCATCCAGGAAGGTCAATTCATGACCACGGTGGATTTAAAGGATGCGTATCTACATATTCCTATCCACAAGGAACATCATCGGTTCCTAAGATTCGCCTTTCTGGACAAGCATTACCAGTTTGTGGCACTTCCATTCGGACTAGCCACTGCTCCAAGAATTTTCACAAAGGTACTAGGGTCCCTTCTAGCGGTGCTAAGGCCAAGGGGCATTGCAGTAGTACCCTACTTGGACGACATACTGATTCAAGCGTCGTCTCTACCACAAGCAAAGGCTCATACGGACATTGTCCTAGCCTTTCTCAGATCTCACGGGTGGAAAGTGAACGTAGAAAAAAGTTCTCTATTCCCGTCAACAAGAGTTCCCTTCTTGGGAACAATAATAGACTCCTTGGAAATGAAGATTTTTCTGACAGAAGCCAGAAAATCAAAACTTCTAAGCTCTTGTCAAGTACTTCATTCTGTTCTTCTTCCTTCCATAGCGCAGTGCATGGAAGTAATAGGTTTGATGGTTGCGGCAATGGACATAGTTCCTTTTGCGCGAATTCATCTAAGACCATTACAACTGTGCATGCTCAGACAGTGGAATGGGGATTATACAGATTTGTCCCCGACGATCCAAGTAGATCAGAGGACCAGAGATTCACTCCGTTGGTGGCTGACCCTGGACAACCTGTCCCAAGGGATGAGCTTCAGAAGACCAGAGTGGGTCATTGTAACGACCGACGCCAGCCTGGTGGGCTGGGGCGCGGTCTGGAAACACCTGAAGGCTCAGGGTCTATGGTCTCGGGAAGAATCTCTTCTCCCGATAAACATTCTGGAACTGAGAGCGATATTCAATGCTCTCAAGGCTTGGCCTCAACTAGCAAAGGCCAAATTCATAAGGTTTCAATCAGACAACATGACGACTGTTGCATATATCAACCATCAGGGGGGAACAAGGAGTTCCCTGGCGATGGAAGAAGTGACCAAAGTAATTCAATGGGCGGAGCTTCACTCCTGCCACTTGTCTGCAATCCACATCCCAGCAGTGGAAAATTGGGAAGCGGATTTTCTGAGTCGTCAGACATTTCATCCGGGGGAGTGGGAACTCCATCCGGAAATCTTTGCCCAAATAACTCAATTATGGGGCATTCCAGACATGGATCTGATGGCGTCTCGTCAGAACTTCAAGGTTCCTTGCTACGGGTCCAGATCCAGGGATCCCAAGGCGACTCTAGTAGATGCACTAGTAGCGCCCTGGACCTTCAACCTAGCTTATGTGTTCCCACCGTTTCCTCTCATTCCCAGGCTGGTAGCCAGGATCAATCAAGAGAGGGCTTCGGTGATCTTGATAGCTCCTGCGTGGCCACGCAGAACTTGGTATGCAGACCTGGTGAATATGTCATCGGCTCCACCATGGAAGCTACCTTTGAGACGGGACCTTCTTGTTCAAGGTCCGTTCGAACATCCGAATCTGGCATCACTCCAACTGACTGCTTGGAGATTGAACGCTTGATTTTATCAAAGCGTGGGTTCTCAGATTCTGTCATTGATACTCTTATTCAGGCTAGAAAGCCTGTAACTAGGAAAATTTACCATAAAGTATGGAAGAAATATATCTGTTGGTGCGAATCGAAAGGATTCCCATGGAACAGGGTAAAAATTCCTAAGATTCTATCCTTTCTACAAGAGGGTTTGGAGAAAGGATTATCTGCAAGTTCTTTGAAGGGACAGATTTCTGCTTTATCTGTTTTACTTCACAAGAAGCTGGCGGCTGTGCCAGATGTTCAGGCTTTTGTTCAGGCTCTGGTTAGAATCAAGCCTGTTTACAAACCTTTGACTCCTCCTTGGAGTCTCAATTTAGTTCTTTCAGTTCTTCAAGGGGTTCCGTTTGAACCCTTACATTCCGTAGATATTAAGTTATTATCTTGGAAAGTTTTGTTTTTGGTTGCAATTTCTTCTGCTAGAAGAGTTTCAGAGTTATCTGCTCTGCAGTGTTCTCCTCCTTATCTGGTGTTCCATGCAGATAAGGTGGTTTTGCGTACTAAACCTGGTTTTCTTCCGAAAGTTGTTTCTAACAAAAATATTAACCAGGAGATAGTTGTGCCTTCTTTGTGTCCGAATCCAGTTTCAAAGAAGGAACGTTTGTTGCACAATTTGGATGTAGTTCGTGCTCTAAAATTCTATTTAGAGGCTACAAAGGATTTCAGACAAACATCTTCCTTGTTTGTTGTTTATTCTGGTAAAAGGAGAGGTCAAAAAGCAACTTCTACCTCTCTCTCTTTTTGGCTTAAAAGCATCATCAGATTGGCTTATGAGACTGCCGGACGGCAGCCTCCTGATAGAATCACAGCTCATTCCACTAGGGCTGTGGCTTCCACATGGGACTTCAAGAACGAGGCTTCTGTTGATCAGATATGTAAGGCAGCGACTTGGTCTTCACTGCACACTTTTACCAAATTTTACAAATTTGATACTTTTGCTTCTTCGGAGGCTATTTTTGGGAGAAAGGTTTTGCAAACCGTGGTGCCTTCCATCTAGGTGACCTGATTTGCTCCCTCCCATCATCCGTGTCCTAAAGCTTTGGTATTGGTTCCCACAAGTAAGGATGACGCCGTGGACCGGACACACCTATGTTGGAGAAAACAGAATTTATGTTTACCTGATAAATTACTTTCTCCAACGGGGTGTCCGGTCCACGGCCCGCCCTGGTTTTTTAATCAGGTCTGATGATTTAATTTCTCTAACTACAGTCACCACGGTATCATATGATTTCTCCTATGCAAATATTCCTCCTTTACGTCGGTCGAATGACTGGGGAAGGCGGAGCCTAGGAGGGATCATGTGACCAGCTTTGCTGGGCTCTTTGCCATTTCCTGTTGGGGAAGAGAATATCCCACAAGTAAGGATGACGCCGTGGACCGGACACACCGTTGGAGAAAGTAATTTATCAGGTAAACATAAATTCTGTTTTTAGGACAGCTCCAGATCATGTGCATTAGATCAGTTGCAGGGAGCGAGCATTTTGGACATTTATTGAAGCTGAGATTGCGGATTTTGTGGCCCTTTTCGGGAGTAAAGTATGAGTTGTGTAAGAGTTTGACATGCATCTCCCGCCAGGTGGCTGAGAGAGTAGCCTGAGCCACTTTACAGATTGAAGATTGAACAATTTTTAAATGAATACTGGATTGTGGTAGCAGCTGATTCCATAGGGAAGTGATTTTCTCTAGCTCTGATTCGCCTTTGCCAAGTTGAATTAACTGATAGCACGTAGAGATGGACCTAATACCATTTTTGAACAAGGTAAACCAGCTTTCCAGTTTACCCTAGGTCCAGTTCCAGCCTGTCTCATTCGTTTGCAAAGCAGACACCTCCACCTTGAGCTAATATACAAAGAATTCCTTATTATTGATTTGAAACTCTGTTTTTAATTCGTCAAAGGATTTGACACATTTCCTCTCTGGGTCCCAAAGTTGTGTCAGCCTGTTCAGGCCTAGATTATGCCATTTCTTGAATGTTACAGAGTTTAAGCCTGCAGGAAATTTCGGGTTTCCCCGTAATGGGAGATACTGAGAAACTTTACAGTTTAAAGACCATGAACTACCCACTTTCCACCAGGCCTTCAACGGATTGGAAAAAGATTTAAGTATTTTAATTTCACCTGGTAATTCTTTAGGTGGAGAGTGAATTAGGGCTAACGGCAGATAGTGGTTACAAATATTTTCCTCTAGAGAGTTATTTGTAACATAGTCGCTGTAGGAGATCCAATCAGCCACCACTCGAACCAAGAAAGCTTAGTTGTACGATCGAATGTCTGGCAATGCAAGACCGCCGCTATCTTTTGGGAGGGAAAGTTTACTTAGGGATATTCTGGGTCTTTTCTGCTGCCACAAGAATTTTCTAAGTGCACTATTGAGACAGCGAACGTCCCTCTCTATAGAGGAGCTTTGGGAGCAAAATCATTTTGAATAGGGCAATCCGACCAGAGATAGATAATGGCAAGGATTGAAAATTTTTAAGTTTCTCCCTGATGTTTGCTAGAATTGGGGAGAAGTTAAGGTCATACGGCTCCCCTGGTGAGGAGGGAATGAGGATTCCTAAATATTTAAGAGAGTCTCTAGCCACAGAAAAAGGGATATCAAGAGGAGAGTTATTGTTTTGTCTGAACCATAGCAATTCTGATTTTGCTTTGTTGATCTTGTAGCCCGAGAAGGACCCAAATCGGGCAGTGATATCTAATAGTTTGGGAATACTAGTTTTAATATCTGAGAGATATAGCAGTAGATCGTCAGCATAGAGAGCGATTTTTATGATCTGATTACCCAGCTTGATTCCTGATAATTGTTGTCTGACCATGATTGCCAGAGGTTCAATTGAGACGTCGAAAAGTAGGGGGGATAGGGGGCACACCTGGCGGGTTCCCCTTCCAAGAGTTATCTGTGATGAGAGTGTATAGTTAACGATCAAACTTGTATATGGTTCTTTATACAAGTTCATGATAAAATTAAGGAACTTGCCCCTAGAGCCGAAATTAACCAAAGAGGTGAAAAGGTGATCGAAATGTATTGAATCGAATGCTTTCTCTGCATCGATCGAAACAATGGCCAAGTACAGAATTGAGACGTTTGTGTGAGGTTTGAGCTCCTACACGAGTACAAGTCCTGATAATATCTGACAAATGCCTCTACAATCTCGTCCGGTTTGTCAAGGAGAATACCATCCTGTTGGATGCTCTCAATAAAGGATGACTTTTTCTCCCTTTTGACCAGATTCGCCAGTAATTTGCCGGATTTATTTCCGAATCTATAAATTCTGGCTTGGAGCCTTAAGTCCCTCTGTGTTTTCTGAAAGACTGCGAATGTATCTCTGGCGTTTTTTGGCCCGAACATATTTTGCCCAGTTTATAGATGATTTTTCCAGCAAAAAGGAATTATAAGAATTGATTACTGAGTTAGTGATTTCTTTCTCTCTTAATCTTATTTTTCTAGATCTTACAGCACTGTAGGCTATGATTTCGCCCCTGAGGACTGCCTTCGCAGCCTCCCAGAACACCAGAGGGGAACTTATATGGCCCTGGTTATGTTGGAGGTAGTCAGAAAATTTGAGTTTAAGCCAGTTTTTGAATTTCAGATCGGTCGCAAGGAAGGAGGGGAAAATAAAGCGTGTTGGTCTATTTTTGAGGTGGTTAAGCTGAAACTCCAGCGAGAGAGGACCGTGGTCAGAGAGGAAAATAGGCAGTATGCCTGCTTTTACTTCTGACATGGTGAATCTGTCATTAATAAGGAATAGGTCGATTCTGGAGAGCGTTTTATGAGCTCTAGATAAACAGGTGAAGTCCCTGACGTCGGGGTTTTGAAGCCTCCAGACGTCTTTTATTGCAAGGTTCTGCATAATTGATTTTATTAGCTTAGCTTCTAAATTATCCCTTTTTTGTTTGAGCAGTTTATTGGAGTTTCTAAGTCTATCCAGTGGGCAGTGTGGAGACATATTGAAGTCGCCGCCAAGAACCAGATGACCCTCATGAACAGAGAGGATTTTGGCCTGAATCCTGGACCAGAAAACTGGATTCAGTTTGTTAGGAGCGTATATGTTGCACATGGTAAAAATTGTTTTATAGATTTTTACTTTTATTATCACAAATCTTCCCTCATGGTCTACTTCGCTATGAATGACCTCTAAGTTAATTTTTTTTCCCTATCAGAATGACCACCCCTCTCCTCCTTCCATCTCCCGGGGAGAAAAAAAAATTCTTTCACCCAAGAGGATCTGAGTTTCAGGGACTCCTCTGGTGTCAAATGTGTTTCTTGTAGAAATGCTATGTCGGTCCCGAGTTTCCTCAGATGTGTGAGGATAGCTTTCTTTTTAATGGGGGTGGAGATCCCACCCACATTCCAGGAAATTAGTTTAAAGTTTGCCATTTAACATTAAACCAGATGTCCGAGTGTAGCCTGTGCGGGGGGGAGGGAGAAGAAGAAGAAAAAAAGAAAAAAAAATGGGGGGAAAAAAAAGAGTAGAGAGCCCCATCCAGACACGATCTCCTGGACCAGCATAGTCCTTGCTCATGACAGCCAAGAAAAAAGGGAAAAAAAAGGAAGAAAAAAAGAAAATAAAGACAAAACAGTGACGACCTATTTTCGGCCTAACGACTGTGTGCCTAGGATATTAGAGTCTTTCAAGTGTTGTTCTACCTCTTGTATGGTATTTAAAATATAGACATTCTCGCCCTCTATAATTTTAAGTTTTGCAGGATAGATAATGGTGGCTTAGTAGCCCTGTTGGATTAATTTGGTGCAAGTAGGAGCTAACGCCCTCCTTTTGGATGTTGTCTCAACTGAGAAATCCTGAAAAGGGAGACTTTTAGATTCTCCAAGTGTAATGGGCTGATTCTTTCGATAAAATTGCATTAGTGTGACCTTATCTTGGAAGTTTAAAAGTTTTGCAATCACCGGTCTGGGTCTGTGGTTACCTTTATTATCCACCCAAGTTCTGCCCAACCTATGTGCCCTTTCCACTGTTATCGGGGGATGATTAGATGGAATTTTAAGAAGTTGGGGTAGTGACTCAGAGATAAAGGAATTTAAATCCTCATAGCGTTTGTCCTCTGGGACCCCTATTAGCCGAATGTTGTTCCTGCGGGAACGATTCTCGAGATCTTCGAGTTTAGCCTGTGGTGATAGAAAGATTGGTGGATTCTAGAATGGCACTGTGGAGAGTATTAAGATCTTCAAGATCCGACACTCTCTGTTCAGCTTCGTTAATTCTATTGGCAAACTGTCTGACTTCCTGTGATAAGAGTGTAATGTCTTGTCTGATCTCTAGCTTAAGTGCGTCAAAATTGGGAGCCAAGGCTTCTGAAATTTTGGTGACCAAGACTTGCATATCAACTGTATCGGTCGGGGGGAATACAGCAGCGGATGATACTTGTGCTTCAGACAGATTATCTGAAGTATTCTTTACTCTCCTGTCTCTTTTCCTTGCAGCCATGGCTGGTCAGGGAGTCTTGGGGTTAGAGTGAAAGAGTTTATCCATGTGCCAAAATCAATAAGGGGGTAAAACCTACGTATACTAGGGAGAGGATCCTCTCAGTGCAAAAATGGGGCAAGAGAGAGTGGGGTGGGGGGGGGGGGAACGAGGGTTGTGCCAATTATTAGCCTGGTTTAATGGTAGAAAAGAGAAGGAAAAAAAGAACAAACCGAGAACCAGGAAGTGAATTAAGGCTCACTCACCAAGTCAAGTACGAAGATGGCAATAAAAAGAGAACAGTTTAAGAGAGGATCGCTGAACTGAGCAGGAAAACTGCTCTAGGGTAGTACCTAGTGTAGGGCATGTAATTTTAAACAACTTTCCAATTTACCTTTATCACCAATTTTGCTTTGTTCTCTTGGTATTCTTAGTTGAAAGCTAAACCTAGGAGGTTCATAAGCTAATTTCTTAGACATTGAAGGCCGCCTCTTATCTAAATGCATTTTGACAGTTCATGTGTCATATAGATAACACTGTACTCAAGCACATGGAGTTACCTAGGAGTCAGCACTGATTGGCTAAAATGCAAGTCTGTCAAAAGAGCTGAAATAAGGGGGCAGTCTGCAGAGGCTTAGATACAAGGTAATCACAGAGGTAAAAAGTGTATTAATATAATTGTGTTGGCTATGCAAAACTAGGAAATGGGTAATAAAGGGATTATCTATATTTTAAAACAATAAAAAGTCTGGTGTAGACTGTCCCTTTAATGCTTAACTACCCTGTTATTTTATGTAATTTAACCCCTTCGGTACTGGGAGTTTTAGAGAAAAACTAGCATTTTTGCTATCCTTCCATTTTAGAGCCCTTTTTTTTTAAATTTATTTACCTATGAGAACTATACACCACCCAAGGTATTGATCTAGGCCAATTATGGTTTTTTTATGCCACTATTTAGCTGCCAAAAACAATCATAAAAAAAAAAACAAAAAAAAAAACATTTTCGCAAATTTTGGGTTTCTCACTGATTTTATTTACACAAAACTACTGCAGCCATAAGACCCTTTATTTAGAAATAGCAGACATGCATGGCTTTGCCAATGTTCTTTTTTAGAAGGCTGCTAATTGCAGCTGTGCACCACACTTCTGAATTTCCCGGCCGTAAAGGGGTTAAAAATTAGTTAACTGTGTCTGTGTCCCTTTAACTTTGCTTTATTATTCACTCCCCCCCCCCCCCTTTAGTATATCTCGTGAATTGTACCAAATGGCTTCCAAAATCCTTCAGCGGCTACGCCCTTCCACGCAGCAAGAGGAGATACCACCTGTAGTAACAGAAGAGGCTCCAGAGATTGCAGATCTGGTGGATGACATGGATGGATTGTCTGTACGACTAAGTGGGACCCTCAGTCTGAGTGAAGATAGTCTAGGGTCTGAGGAGAGTGATGAAACAGGTACTCATTTTTGATGCAATATCAATGAAAAGGACAAGATTAAACAAAATTTGGTAGATGTGATACACATTTTGATATTGGCACATATTGCACCAACAAAGAGATAACCAAGGAGATAATGTCTGAAAAGGTGAGTCAGGTGAAGTGGATTAAGTAGCATTTGTAAAACACACTTATTGTTTATTCTTATCCTCACAGAAGAAAGACCGATAGAGGAATGGTGTCCAAGTCCTCTTCTAACACAACAGATGAGAGAAGTATGGGCAAGTTCTCAGAGCCACAGTGTACCTATTAGGCTGACATTTGAGGTTACAGAGGCAAATGTAATTCGTGATGGTTATTCCAAGTATGTGGTGAGTCATATACACACATCTATGCTTTTGTTTTCTTGTATGCCTGATTATGAAATCAGAAAAAATAACACTTATGCTGCATCTGTATCATGTTGGCAGTGGACAGGACATTTGCATAATGGTACTATGTAACAAACACATTGGAATTTCTACATATTTGCCAATCATTACCTGTTTATGTTTTGATAAATATACACTTAAAGGGACATGAAACCCTTTTTTCCATCATGATTCAGACAGGACATACAATTTTAAACAAATATATGATTTACTTATATTATCAAAATTTGCTTCATTCTCTTGGTATTCTTTGTTGGAGGAGCAGCAGTGCACTATTAGTAGCTAGCTGAATACAATGAATGAACCAATAAGAAGAGGCAAATATGTACAGCCACCAAACAGCAGCTGCTGATTGGTGGCTGCACATATTTGCCTCTTCTCGTTGGCTCACTTGCAGCAGCATTGAAAATGCTGTTTAACCTGAGAGGGCTCTAATGGAGACCCTTGTCTCCCCACCCCTGTTTGTACTAGAGGGACAAGTGATCCCTCATTTGAAAGAGGGGAGTTTGCCCTTTCAAATGAGGGGGCCACTTGCCCCTGTTATAGGTCATTGCCATACAAATTGCAAATACCTGCAGCAGCATTTAAAATGCTGATTCACCGGGGGGCTAGAGAGACAAGTGACTCCTCATTTGCAAATTCATACCCTCCTCAGGTAAACACGAATAAAAATGGTGATCACCAGCCCTACTAGAAATAAAGTGATTTCTGTTGGTGGGAAGGAGGGCTACTAAAAACAATCCCTGTCTGTTTTAAATAGATGGGTATGAGACCCCCTCAAGTGAAAGAGGGAATTCCCCTCTTTCAAATGAGGGGTCACCTTGCCAAGTAGACAGCCATACTGTGTATAAGTAGGGGGCACTTTTAAAGCCCCAATTAAACACAAAGGTGTATGAGACTATTTCCATTTTTATGCCAGTCACCTACCTAATGTATTTACTGTATAGGGATAATGGCTGCAAAGGTGCCCCATCCCCTAAAGACAGCATACAACACACATACACTGAATAGCCCTCATATGAAACAGGAGTGATCTAATGCCCTTTTAAATTGCTATGTATATAGCAATCACCTGCTATCATCTTTACACTTGGTGCCTTTAACAGTCATCTGTGCTATAAAAAGGGAATATTGCGCACCAAAATATGCACTACCACAAGGCAAATTACCCCTCTTTTTTTAAATAGTTAAGGCCACACTTTTAAGGAGGGGTCACGTCTGGTGGTTATCCACCGACCACTCTTTACAATGATCACTTGTTAGAACCATAAGCATATGGAACAATATAAGGGGGTGGAGTATACCCTATGTTGCCCCCCACAATACATACATTAACTTAAGACCCCTTATTTGAAAGCAGCAATCCTGGTCTATCAAATTAGTGGTCCTGTGTCTACCCGCTGCCAGATGATTGTCACACCAATGACAAATCTTTCTCATCTTTGGTTATATTTTTGGGGTTCTGATGCTTTTAAGAGGCCTTTATTACCTCCTCACCTTAACAACAAATCATAATATCCTGCGTTTTAAAAAGTTAGGTTTCACAATTTAAATAAGGGGTTTTATGTCCTTATAGCTATAACAACTTGCCTCTTGTATGCTGTTAGGACTCATAGAACGATGTTTATCTGAACAAATTAAAAAAGAAATTAAAAAAAAAAAGACTCAAAATACATGGGAGAACTCTGAGAATGTAAAAAACAGAAATTATATTAAGATACATTTCCTTCTTTCAGGATGATGAGAGTCCATTGGAGTCCATAACATGGGATATATTTCACGCCACCAGGAGGCCAAGAGCTTGTATTCCTTCCCACCTTCTCTCTCCAGTCAGTTTACGTATAGCCGAGCAGAGGCGAGAGACATAAAAGTTAGAAAAGACAGAAAGCAGGGTTAAGAGGTGCAAATAAGAACTGTCGCTTATATAGCAAAAATCAGGACAGGTCCTATGGACTCTCATCACCCTGAAAGAAAGAAATTTATTGGCAAGTATAAATTCTGTTGTTTTTTTTCCCCGTATGATGATGAGAGTCCATAGGAGTCCATAATATGTGGGATAAAATAAGCTTAGAGTCCATGTTAAGGACAGGTGAGACAAAATTAGGTCAGTTCCTAATTGCCGGACACTGCAACCTGAAGGACATTCCTGCCAAACGCAGCTTCAGAAGAAGCATAAATATCAAAATGATAAAATTTAGAAAAGGTATGGAGGGAAGACCAAGTTACCGCCTTGCAAATTGTTCCAAGGAGGCGTCATTTTTGAAGGCCCAAGAAGTAGATACAGATCTAGTAGAATGAACAGTTTCTCTTTTTGGAGGCGTTTTTTCTGCAACCAAGTAAGCCTTATGAATAATCTGCTTCAGCCATGATGCCAAGGCCACCACTGCAGCCTTTTGACCCTTTCTGGAACCTGAGAATTGGACAAATAGGCTAGAAGTTTGTCTAAAATCTTCAGTAGCCTGAAGATACTATTTTAAGGCTCTCACTATATCCAAATTGTGTAGCTGGCATTCCTTAGAATTAGAAGGATTACCTTCAGAAGAAAATCATATTTAGTCCAGATAACCGCTTTATCCTGATGAAAAACCTATAAGGGGTGATCAGAATACAGAGCTGATAATTCAGAAACTCTTCTAGCGGAAGAAATGGCTAGAAGAAAGAGAACCTTCCATGACAACAACTTTATGTCCAGAGTATTGATAGGTTCAAAGGGAGTACCTTGCAAAACAGAACAAGATTCAAATTCCAAAGGGGGAGAAATGGGCCTAATAACAGGGCAAATTCTCACCAAGGCTTGCACAAAACTTTGAACATCAGCCAGCTTCTTATGAAACAAAACAGATAATGCAGAGATTTGACCCTTTAGAGAACTAGCCAATAAACCTTAGTTCTAAAGGAATTAAAGAATTCTGGGGATTTTAAAAGATTTCCAAGAGAAAGAAGAACGCCAAAGAAAATACAAATCTTATGATAAATCTTTGCGTGATGGACTTTCTGGTTTGCAGTAGAGAATAGTATCTGAGAAACCAATGTTTTTGAGAACTAGGCGTTCAACCTCCATGCCATCAAATTCAAAGATTTGAGATCCGAATTCTACCAGGGTCCTTGAAACAGTAGATATTTCCTCAAGGGAGGAAGAATACATGGAGGAAAAAATGACATCTGAATTGGGTCAGAATATTAAATTCTGCGCTGCTATGCCAGAACGAATAGAATTACTGAAGCCTGTTTGATGCTGGCAATGACTCTTGGAAGAAGAGAAAATGGAGGAAATAGATAGGCCAGGTAAAAGTTCCAAGTACAGACTAGAGCATTTATCATGTGAGTTCTTGGATCTCTTGACCTGGTGCAATAAACCAGAAGTTTGCAGTTAAATGTAACACCATTCGATCTATTTCTGGATGACCCTACATCAGGACTAATTGATTGAACATGTCCTGATAAAGAGACCATTCTCTTGGATGGACAGACTATCAACTGTGCTTCTCAATTGTTCACTTCAGGAATGTGAATGGCCGATGGGTTGCAGTGGGTTTTTCTCTGCCCAAGAATGTGAGATACCTCTTACATAGCTAAGGGACTCAGAGTCCCTGATGATTGATGTACGCCACAGCACTGGAACCAAATTAAATTTTCCTGTTTAAGAATGGGCCAAGCCTGAAGGGCACAAAGTTCTAGGATGTCGATAGGTAACCTCGCCCCTGGGACTCCAATACAGCACCCCAACCCATCAGACTTGCGTCTGTAGTGACTACGGTCCAGATAGGCGGAATAAACGAAGTTCCAAGGGTCAAAAAGGGACTCTCTCCCCATCATGAGAGAAATGTTTGACTGAAGAACTGAGTTGGAAACAATCCTTTTATCACTGTTGAAGCATGGACAATTGGAGAGGACGAAGATAAAAGCGAGGAAAGGGTACTGCGTCTGATTCTGCCACCATAAGACCCACTACTTCCATACATTGTGCTACAGATGGATAATCTGTAGGGAATGACAAGCAGTCTGAAGTTTGGTTCTGCGAGTATCTGTGGAAAAACAAGCACATTTGAAGAGTCTATCACTCCAAGAAAAAACACCCTTGTGGTTGGGGATAAAGCACTTTTGGGGCATTGGCTGTCCATCCATGTCCCTGAAGGAAAGTTACAGTCCAAGCACAATAAAAGAGCAATAGCAAAAAAAATCTAAAACGTAGAGTTTTTATTCCAAAGTAATCATTAAAATAAGACTGTCAAAATACAAGGGTCCTCTGGCTGGCCTAGCCTTTCCTCTAGAGCTGGGACTGACACAATTTGAAATTGCTTTTAGTATCCTCCCTTTCTATTTGGTAGTTTGTTCCTGAAGGAAAGTTACCATTCTGTGACTATGAGCAGTAACCAGAGAAAGATGGAACTTGGACCAAAATAACATCCGATTAAGGGGGCAATGGAGATTTCTTGTGCTCTGACCACTGCTAGGAGAGCCCCTCATACCTTTGTAAAGATGCTTGGGGCTGTGGCCAAACAGACGGGGAGGGCCGCAAATTGGTAATGTTTATTGAGAAACGCAAATCTTAGAAACTGGAAATGGTCTTGTGATAAAGGATGTTTATCTACACATCCCATAAATCTATGATTGTCATACATTTACCTTCCTGTACTAGAGGAATGGTACGTACCATTTCCATTTTGAAAGAAGGTACTCAAACAAATTTGTTCCGGTTCTAGGTCCAGAATAAGACGGTAGATGCTCTCCTTCTGTGGGACAATGAAGAAACCTTGTCCCTGTTTGCAATAACCCTGGGATATAATATTGAGAACTCGGGGATCCTGAACTAATCGAGACCAGGACTTCTGAACCCAAATCAATCTGCCCCCTACCTGAAGAACTTCTGGACATGGGCTGTCCCTTTATGCAGATTTCTGATTGGACTTTTTGGTCTGTTTGTTCTTAGACCAAGATGATCCTGGCTTATAGGAAAGCTTGGAAGAATCAGACTTCTGGTTGGGGGGGGCGACTTCTGATCTCTAGGGGAGCAAAAGGAATGAAAATTATTTATTTTGTTTGTACGTTCCCTTAGAGCTCTTGTGCAGGGGAAGAAAAGCCAATTTTCCCTGTGACAGTTTTGATAAAAGAATCCAATTCTGATCCAAAAAAAGCATCTTCCCTTCAAAAGGGATCGATGATAGTCAATTTTTAGAGACATTTTAGCTGACCAAGATTTAAGCCATAAAGCTCTCCCTAATAAAACAGCAATGGACAAATTCCTGACATTTTAAGGATGTCAAAAAAACCACATCACAAAGAAATCATTCGCTTTATTGACCTGAAAGATAGTGTATAATAGATTATCCACTGAAAGAATGCACGTAGCACTCTCTGCCCAGACTTAAAGCGGTTATTTCCAAATATAGTTAAAACATAACTTTTAATGTATTACTGATAAAAACAAAACTAACACAATAATTAAAAATTCACACTCTGTTATACTCAGTCTAGATATACCAATATGATGACTATATTTATTATGTAATATGGCCTTAATTACAGGTAAATGTCACAAAACTTGGTCTAAAGTTATCTAATGTTGAGTACGTGGCGAAGGTTATAAAGTTATCTGATTCAACTTATATACAGGCTTGGAATCCTCTAGATTTGTTTCTGATAGTTCTAAGGTATTTAAAGCATCCTGAAACAGGAAACAGATATTGTCCACTTTAAATCTAAACGTGGAATCAGTCTCTGGCTCAGTTGCTGGTTCTAGGTCTTCAGAGGAGATTTCACCCTCAGAGACTCAGCCGAGCCAGAGCTTTGTAAGCTAGGTGGTAATTGAGCCTGGGTATTGCAGGTGGTGAGAGGTAAATATCCAAATATTTGCTTATGCTTACTTGGTTTGGGGATGTCCACTAAAAGTTCTGTAATAGTCTTTTGAAGATTTGTTTTAAACCCTGGAGAAAAATCAGTGGAATCCCCCTTGAGCCACATAAATAGGCATGGGCACTAAATGTCTGTCAAGTGTTATACTGACAGGATTATGGGTTGCGAACATGAGATGTAAGACTTAATTAGCATACAAATCGATAATTTAGTCCACTGGAACAGTTTTGCATAATAAACGGATAATAGACTGTAGTATATTCCCTAGGGGTTCCTTCCAATGGGTCAGTCATATTAGATAGGGGTACAGACATAACACCAAAATCATAAGCAAAACTTTTAGATCGTAATAAAGATGTATTCCAGAAAATGTAAATAGCAAGTATTTCCATCTAAAGGGGAGGAATCCACGGCTTCATTTATTACTTGTGGGAATTAAGAACCTGGCCACCAGGAAGAGGCAACAGACACCCTAGCCACAGGCTTAAATACCTCCCCCACTTCCCCAGTCATTCTTTGCCTTTCGTCACAGGAGGTGGCAGAGAGGTACCGGAAAATCGGATGTCTCATATGAGGGGTTCTACCCTTCGCTATGGGACAGTCTCAGTTGAGGGCCTGGGTGAACGTTAGAGTCCGGAGATTCAGAGGGAGCTTCCCTTTGCGACACCATTCTGACTCATATTAACAGCTCCTATAGCAATCGGCGTTGACGAGTTTTGCAGATTGCGTTCTTCTCTCAAGTCCATGTCAGAAGTGCAGCTATCACCTGTCACATTTGAAGGGCCGTGTTCCTGTTCCACGGCATAGATTCTGGTAAGATTGTTTCATTTTTATATGATAACACAGAAGACAGGTCCCTCTATCTATCAAGGGTTAATATTCCTATAAGGGGATTATTGAACAGGGGGTATGTACATGATAAGTTTATTATGTGATTGCTGTTATGCGCAAGGGCGCGGCTCTGGCATTTTTGTGGAACAGAGTTTTGCGCAGGCATTTTTGGCACGTTTTCTCCTCGGCGGGGTGGTCCTGCGCAGACATCCTTGTGACAGAGTGGGGCCTCTTCTCTTCTGGTCTGATCTGCAACAGAGGAGATGAAGCAGTTTCTACAGTCTGGGTCATAGGAGGTGGTGAGTGCCCCGGCCATTGGTGGTTATAAAGGTGCCTGTCTTATTTTTTTTCTAAAAGCTATGGAAGATTCTGACGCATTAGAAGGTACTCCCTCTTTAACTAAGTCCTATACCTGTGTTTATTGTGAGGTTTTGGTAGACCAGCCTGCGCAACTGTGTTCCTCATGCCTTGAGAAGGCTACAACTTCCAAACATAAGAGAATGTCTAGCACTACTAAGCCCTCCACCTCTGAGGAATCTCCGTCTCATGAGGTGCGTTCCCCAATGGTGTCCCCTATCCCACATGCAGCACCCAAGGATCCGACTGTTACCCCTTTGGGGGAGATTGCTTGGCCGCCTGATTTTGCGGATCAGCTTGAAACAGCAGTCGCTAAGGTGATCCATGCTTTGCCGCGTTATGCTAAGCGCAAGCGTAAAGGTTTTCATAGCGGCCCGACCCAGGATTTGTCTCTGTCGGACGCCCCAGAAGGGTGGTACGATGACTAAGCCCAGGCCGACGCATCGGAAGGGGCCCTTTCGGGTCAGAGTCCGTGCCATCTAAACCTCCGGCAGCGGAGGAGCCCGGCTTTAGGTTTAAGATGGAGAACTTGCGTATTTTATTAAAGCACAAGTGCTGGCTACTTTAGAGGTTCCGGAACCCAAGCTTCCTGAAGAGCCCTCCATTCCTAAGTTGGATACGGTTTACGAGGGCAGGGTGGTTTCCCAGACTTTTCTGGTTACTATCAAGATGGCGAACATTATAAAGAACGAGTGGGAGCGGTTAGGTTCTTCCTTTTCCCCCTCTTATCAATTTAAAAAGCTTTTCCCCGTCCCGGAGGCCCAGCTAGAGCTGTGGGGGACCATTCCCAAGGTGGATGGGGCCATTTCCACCCTCGCTAAGATTCCTTTAGAAGATAGTTCTTCGTTCAAGGAGCCTATGGATAAAAAGTTGGAAAACATGTTACGAAAGATGTTTCAACACACGGGGTTTGTTTTTTAACCGGCAGCGGCGGTCACCGCAGTTGCTGGAGCTGCGTCATATTGGTGCGATTATTTGATACGATTGAGGGTGAACCCTCTTTCGAGGAGGTGCAGGAAAAGATTAAGGCCCTAAAGAGGGCCAATTCCTTAATTCCTGACGCTAATATGCAAATTATCCGCCTGAATGCTAAGGTATAAGGTTTTTTTGTTCTAGCACACAGGGCTCTGTGGCTAAAATCTTGGACAGCAGACATGACCTCGAAGACGAGGCTGCTGTCTTTGCCTTTTAAGGGCAAGATCCGGTTCAGGTCTAGACTCTATTATATCCACGGTTACAGGGGGCAAGGGTGCCTTCCTTCCCCAGGATAAGAAGGCGAATCCTAAGGGTGCTAATTTTAGTCCCTTTCGTGGGGATAAGGCGCAAGGCCCACAGCAAAAGCAGACCGAACCAAGGGTCCCTGGAAGCCTGCTCAAGCTTGGGACAAGTCTAAACAGCACAAGAAAATGGAAACGATTAGATCCATTCTGCCCCTAGTTCAAGAGGGGCAGCTAATGACCTCTATAGACTTGAAGGATGCCTACCTTCATCTTCCAATTCACAGGGACTATTTCAGGTTCCTCAGATTTGCCTTTCTGGATCAGCATTTCCAGTTCGTGGCTCTTCCCTTCGGTCTGGCGACGGCCCTGAGAGTCTTCATGAAGGTCCTGGGGGCCCTTCTAGCAGGAGCCAGATCCCAGGGCATGGCGGTGGCGCCCTACCTGGACGAAATTCTGGTTCAGGCGCTGTCATCCCATTTGGCTGAGGCCCACACCAGGGTCCTGCTGCAGTTACTTCAATCTCACGGTTGGAAGATCAATCTCGAGAAGAGTTCTCTGGTTCCCAGTACCATGGTGGAGTTCTTCGGAACGATCATAGACTCAGTGTCCATGAAGGTCTTTCTCACCTTCAAGCAACGCACAAAGATGGCGTTTACCAGTCTTGCCCTTCAGTCTACAGTGAGACCATCTGTAGCTCAGTGCATGGAAATGATTGGGCTGATGGTCTCCAGCATGGACATAATTCCATTTGCCAGGTTTCATCTCAGACCTCTTCAATTGTGCATGTTGAGACAGGGGAACGGCGATCATTCCGATCTGTCGCAGCTGATATACATGGATGCGTGGAATCGGATTTCCCTGTCCTGGTGGATCCGCCCGGATCACCTGTCCATGGGGACATCCTTTCTGAGACCGCTCTGGGAGATTGTTACCACGGACGCGAGTCTGGCGGGATGGGGAGCTGTTTGGGGTGCCAGGATGGCACAGGGGAAGTCGTCTTTCTTAGATTCTCTTCTTCCAATAAATATTCTAGAGCTTTGAGCGATCTCCAATGCTCTGAAGGTGTGGTCTCGTTTGGGGGGCTTCAGCTTTATCAGGTTCCAGACGGACAATATTACCTCGGTGGCTTACATCAACCACCAGTGCAGTGCAGTGGGGGCACGAGGAGCTCCCTGGCAATGAGGGAGGTGTCTCGGATCCTGGAGTGGGCGGAGACCCAGAACTGTTCGCTCTCTGCTATCCACATTCCAGGTGTGGACAACTGGGAAGCGGATTTTCTCAGCAGGCAGACATTTTATCCGGGGGAATGGTCTCTTCACCACAAAGCTTCCCCGATACGGATCGAGGGATCCGCAGGCGGAGCTAATAGACACATTGGTGATGCCTTGGGGGTTCGGTCTAGTATAGATATTTCCTCCGTTACCACTTCTTCCTCGTGTAGTGGCTCGTATAAAGCAGGAGAGAGCATCCTCCATTCTGATTGCTCCTTCGTGGCCGAGGAGGACGTGGTTTGCGGATCTGGTGGGGATGTCATCCTCTCCGCCGTGGAGGTTACCCTGTTGCAGGGATCTGCTGGATCAGGGTCCTTTTCAACATCAAAATCTCGATTCTCTGAGGCTGACTGCATGGAGATTGAACGTTTAATCTTGGCAAAAAGGGTTTTTTCTGAAAATGTGATTGACACTCTAGTTCAGGCAAGAAAGCCGGTCACTCGACGCATCTATCATAAGGTGTGGAGGACTTACTTGTCCTGGTGTGAGATTCATGGCTACCCTTGGCACAGGGTGAGGGTATCCAGGATTTTGTCTTTTCTCCAAGAGGGTTTGGAGAAGGGTCTTGCCGCTAGTTCACTAAAAGGACAAATTTCTGCTTTATCTCCCTGACATCCAATCTTTTGTTCAGGCTTGAGGCCCCGTGTTTCGCTAGAAACACCAGTTATGAAGCAGCGGTCTAAAGACCGCTGCTCCATAACCCTGTCCGCCTGCTCTGAGCAGGCGGACAGACATCGCCGCATTTCAACCCGATCAGGTTGATTGACAGCTCCCTGCTGGTGGCCGATTGGCCGGGAGTCAGCAGGGGGCGGCGTTGCACCAGCAGCTCTTGTGAGGAGAGTGTATTGCTCTCCGTATTTACCGAGGTCTTGCTGACCTGATCCGCAGTGTCAGATCAGGTCCGCAAAACCTTTAATAAATAGGGGCCTCTGTCTTGAATCAGGTCTGTTTTTTTTTTTTTAGGCAGACTGCTCCCCCTTGGAGCTTAAACTTGGTACTTAGGGTCTTGCAGAAGGTTCTGTTTGAACCTATGCATTCTCGACATAAAAAGTCTCTCATGGAAGGCTCTCTTTCTGTTGGCCATTGCTTTGGCACACAGAGTTTCTGAGCCCCCTTATCTGGTGTTTCATGCGGATAAGGCTGTTATTCGCACAGGCTTGGGGTTTCTCCACAAGGTGGTGTCTAACCGTTACATCAATCAGGAGATAGTTGTTCCTTCTTTATCTTCTAACTCTTCTTCTCCTAAGGAGAGGTTACTTCATAATCTGGATGTGGTACGTGCTTTCAAATTCTATCTTCAGGCCACAAAGGATTTCAGACAATCTAAGTCACTTTTTGTGGTGTATTCAGGGAAGCGCAGGGAGGGCTTCTACTACTTCTTTTGTCCTTTTGGCTAAGAAGCTTGATCCGTTTGGCCTATGAGACAGTGGGACATAAGCCTCCTCAGAGGATTACGGCTCATTCCACTAGAGCAGTAGCTTCATCTTTGGCCTGTATCTCTGATGGGCGGACCTAAATTTAATATATTTTTCTGGCACCATTCATACCCTAATATTTCTCCTACTGTTCCTTGTTCCCACGGCAGAATGACTGGGGGATGAGGGGAGTGGGGGGGAAGGTATTTAAGCCTTTGGCTGGGGTGTCTTTGCCTCCTCCTGTTGGCCAGGTTCTTAATTCCCACAAGTAATGAATGAAGCAGTGGACTCTCCTCCCCACGATGTAAATAAAATTATCAGGTAAGCATAATTTATGTTATTTACCCAAAATACAACAAACAGCCTATATGTACACCTCAGAACCCCAGCAAGTCAGAAAAAAATAAAATTAGTTTCACCCTTCTGTGAGGATACTCGCCCACCTCCTAGGCAAAGAAAGTGAGAAAACTGGGCCCAGATAACTTGTAATGTCTGCAGACTGTCCCTGTGAAAATGTCAGCCTGCCACTGATTTGGTAAGGGAGAAGAGGGGGTTTTATCTCATTGAACGATGTGCAGGCAAAGGCCTCAGAGTAAAACACAAAAAAACACAGCTTAGTAAAACAAATGCTCCCCTTTGTTCTTCTGCTTCTTACCTTAACCGCATCCATAGTGAGCTAAACCGCTAACTGCACTAGGAAGTTACCTGTTTTCTTAAAGAGACAGTGAAGCATTTCACTTTTCAAAGGAAAAACATAATTTATGCTTACCTGATAAATTTATTTCTCTTGTAGTGTATCCAGTCCACGGATCATCCATTACTTATGGGATATTCTCCTTCCCAACAGGAAGTTGCAAGAGGATCACCCACAGCAGAGCTGCTATATAGCTCCTCCCCTCACTGTCATATCCAGTCATTCGACCGAAACAAGACGAGAAAGGAGAAACCATAGGGTGCAGTGGTGACTAAAATTTAGACCTGCCTTAAGTAGAATGAGCTGTAATCCTTTCAGGGGGCTGCTGTCCAGCAGTCTCATAGGCTAAGCGTATTATGCTCCAAAGCCAAAAGGAGAGAGAGGTTGTCGAAGCTTTTTGACCTCTCCTCTGTCCAGAGTAAACGACAAACAGGGCAGATGTTTGACGAAAATCTTTAGTAGCCTGTAAGTAAAACTTCAAGGCACGGACTACGTCCAGATTATGCAAAAGACGTTCCTTCTTTGAAGAAGGATTAGGACACAATGATGGAACAACAATCTCTTGATTGATATTCCTGTTAGAAACCACCTTAGGTAAAAACCCAGGTTTGGTACGCAGAACTACCTTGTCTGAATGAAAAATCAGATAAGGAGAATCACAATGTAAGGCAGATAACGCAGAGACTCTTCGAGCCGAGGAAATAGCCTTCAAAAACAGAACTTTCCAAGATAAAAGTTTAATATCAATGGAATGAAGGGGTTCAAATGGAACTCCCTGAAAAACTTTAAGAACCAAGTTTAAGCTCCACGGGGGAGCAACAGTTTTAAACACAGGCTTAATCCTAACCAAAGCCTGACGCTTGTGCAAAAGAATAGACAGAGCAGAGATCTGTCCTTTTAAAGAACTAGCTGATAAGCCTTTGTCCAAACCCTCTTGGAGAAAGGACAATATCCTAGGAATCCTAACCTTACTCCATGAGTAACTCTTGGATTCACACCAATAAAGATATTTACGCCATATATTATGGTAGATTTTCCTGGTGACAGGCTTCCGAGCCTGTATTAAGGTATCAATGACTGACTCTGAGAAGCCACGCCTTGATAGAATCAAGCGTTCAATCTCCATGCAGTTAGTCTCAGAGAAAGTAGATTCGGATGATTGAAAGGACCTTGTATTAGAAGGTCTTGTCTCAGAGGCAGAGTCCATGGTGGAAAGGATGACATGTCCACTAGGTCTGCATACCAGGTCCTGCGTGGCCACGCAGGCGCTATCAGAATCACTGATGCTCTCTCCTGTTTGATTTTGGCAATCAGTCGAGGGAGCAGAGGAAACGGTGGAAACACATAGGCCAGGTTGAAGAACCAAGGAGCTGCTAGAGAATCTATCAGCGTTGCTCCCGGGTCCCTGGACCTGGATCCGTAACAAGGAAGCTTGGCGTTCTGGCGAGACGCCATGAGATCCAGTTCTGGTTTGCCCCAACGATGGACCAGTTGAGCAAACACCTCCGGATGGAGTTCCCACTCCCCCGGATGAAAAGTCTGAGGAAGTGGATTGCTGACAGGTGGCAAGAGTGAGACTCTGCCCAGCGAATTATCTTTGAGACTTCTAACATCGCTAGGGAACTCCTGGTTCCCCCTTGATGGTTGATGTAAGCCACAGTCGTGATGTTGTCCGACTGAAATCTGATGAACCTCAGTGTTGCTGAGGCCAAGCTAGAAGAGCATTGAATATTGCTCTTAACTCCAGAATATTTATTGGGAGGAGTTTCTCCTCCTGAGTCCATGATCCCTGAGCCTTCAGGGAGTTCCAGACTGCACCCCAACCTAGAAGGCTGGCATCTGTTGTTACAATCGTCCAATCTGGCCTGCGAAAGGTCATACCCTTGGCCAGATGGACCCGAGAAAGCCACCAGAGAAGAGAATCTCTGGTCTCTTGATCCAGATTTAGTAGAGGGGACAAATCTGAGTAATCCCCATTCCACTGACTTAGCATGCATAATTGCAGCGGTCTGAGATGCAGGCGCGCAAATGGCACTATGTCCATTGCCGCTACAATTAAGCCGATTACTTCCATGCACTGAGCCACTGACGGGCGTGGAATGGAATGAAGGACACGGCAAGCATTTAGAAGTTTTGATAACCTGGACTCCGTCAGGTAAATTTTCATCTCTACAGAATCTATGAGTCCCTAGGAAGGAGACTCTTGTGAGTGGTGATAGAGAACTCTTTTCCACGTTCACTTTCCACCCATGCGACCTCAGAAATGCCAGAACTATCTCTGTATGAGACTTGGCAATTTGAAAGTTTGACGCCTGTATCAGGATGTCGTCTAGATACGGAGCCACCGCTATGCCTCGCGGTCTTAGAACCGCCAGAAGTGAGCCCAGAACCTTTGTAAAAATTCTCGGGGCAGTGGCCAACCCGAAGGTAAGAGCTACAAATTGGTAATGCCTGTCTAGAAAGGCAAACCTTAGAAACCGATGATGATCTTTGTGAATCGGTATGTGAAGGTAGGCATCCTTTAAGTCCACTGTGGTCATGTACTGACCCTCTTGGATCATGGGTAGGATGGTCCGAATAGTTTCCATTTTGAATGATGGAACTCTTAGGAATTTGTTTAAGATCTTTAGATCCAAGATTGGTCTAAAGGTTCCCTCTTTCTTGGGAACCACAAACAGATTTGAATAAAATCCCTGTCCTTGTTCCGTCTGCGGAACTGGATGGATCACTCCCATTACTAGGAGGTCTTGCACACAGCTTAGGAATGCCTCTTTCTTTATCTGGTTTGCTGATAACCTTGAAAGATGAAATCTCCCTTGTGGAGGAGAAGCTTTGAAGTCCAGAAGATATCCCTGAGATATGATCTCCTACGCCCAGGGATCCTGAACATCTCTTGCCCACGCCTGGGCGAAGAGAGAAAGTCTGCCCCCCACTAGATCCGTTTCCGGATAGGGGGCCGTTCCTTCATGCTGTCTTGGGGGAAGCAGCAGGCTTTCTGGCCTGCTTGCCCTTGTTCCAGGACTGGTTAGGTTTCCAGGCCTGTCTGGAATGAGCAACAGTTCCCTTTTGTTTTGAAGCGGAGGAAGTTGATGCTGCTCCTGCCTTGAAATTTCGAAAGGCACGAAAATTAGACTTTTGGCCTTTGATTTGGCCCTGTCCTGAGGAAGGGTATGACCCTTGCCTCCAGTAATGTCAGCAATAATTTCCTTCAAGCCAGGCCCGAATAAGGTCTGCCCCTTGAAAGGAATGTTGAGTAATTTAGACTTTGAAGTCACGTCAGCTGACAAGGATTTAAGCCATAGCGCCCTACGCGCCTGGATGGCGAATCCGGAATTCTTAGCCGTTAGTTTAGTCAAATGAACAATGGCATCAGAAACAAATGAGTTAGCTAGCTTAAGCGTTCTAAGCTTGTCAATAATTTCATTCAATGGAGCTGTCTGGATGGCCTCTTCCAGGGCCTCAAACCAGAATGCCGCCGCAGCAGTGACAGGCGCAATGCATGCAAGGGGCTGTAAAATAAAACCTTGTTGAATAAACATTTTCTTAAGGTAACCCTCCAATTTTTTATCCATTGGATCTGAAAAAGCACAACTGTCCTCAACCGGGATAGTGGTACGCTTTGCTAAAGTAGAAACTGCTCCCTCCACCTTAGGGACCGTCTGCCATAAGTCCCGTGTAGTGGCGTCTATTGGAAACATTTTTCTAAATATAGGAGGTGGGGAAAAGGGCACACCGGGTCTATCCCACTCCTTGCTAATAATTTCTGTAAGCCTTTTAGGCATAGGAAAAACGTCAGTACACACCGGCACAGCATAGTATCTATCCAGCCTACACAATTTCTCTGGAATTGCAACTGTGTTACAGTCATTCAGAGCAGCTAATACCTCCCCAAGCAATACACGGAGGTTCTCAAGCTTAAATTTAAAATTAGAAATCTCTGAATCAGGTTTCCCCGAGTCAGAGATGTCACCCACAGACTGAAGCTCTCCGTCCTCATGTTCTGCATACTGTGACGCAGTATCAGACATGGCTCTAACAGCATTTGCGCGCTCTGTATCTCTCCTAACCCCAGAGCTATCGTGCTTGCCTCTTAATTCAGGCAATCTAGATAATACTTCTAACAGGGTATTATTCATGATTGCAGCCATGTCCTGCAAGGTAATCGCTATGGGCGTCCCTGATGTAATTGGCGCCATATTAGCGTGCGTCCCCTGAGCGGGAGGCGAAGGGTCTGACACGTGGGGAGAGTTAGTCTGCATAACTTCCCCCTCGACAGAACCCTCTGGTGATAATTCTTTTATAGATAAAGACTGATCTTTACTGTTTAAGGTGAAATCAATACATTTAGTACACATTCTCCTATGGGGCTCCACCATGGATTTCAAACATATTGAACAAGTAGGTTCCTCTGTATCAGACATGTTTAAACAGACTAGCAATGAGACTAGCAAGCTTGGAAAACACTTTAAAACAAGTTTACAAGCAATATAAAAAACGCTACTGCGCCTTTAAGAAACACAAATTTTGTCAAAATTTGAAATAACAGTGAAAAAAGGCAGTTACACTAACAAAATTTTTACAGTGTATGTAACAAGTTAGCAGAGCATTGCACCCACTTGCAAATGGATGATTAACCCCTTAATACCAAAAACGGAATAACAAATGACAAAAACGTTTTTTAAACAGTCACAACAACTGCCACAGCTCTACTGTGGCTTTTTACCTCCCTCAATACGACTTTTGAAGCCTTTTGAGCCCTTCAGAGAAATCCTATATCATGCAGGAAGAAGCTGGATGTCTGTGTCTGTAATTTTTTCTGCGCAAAAAAGCGCTAAAATAGGCCCCTCCCACTCATATTACAACAGTGGAAAGCCTCCAGGAACTGTTTCTAGGCATAATTCAAGCCAGCCATGTGGAAAAAACTAGGCCCCAAGAAGTTTTATCACCAAACATATATAAAAAACGATTAAACATGCCAGCAAACGTTTTAAAATACACTTTTATAAGAGTATGTTTCTCTATTAATAAGCCTGATACCAGTCGCTATCACTGCATTTAAGGCTTTACTTACATTACTTCGGTATCAGCAGCATTTTCTAGCAAATTCTATTCCCTAGAAAAATAATTTAACTGCACATACCTGATTGCAGGAAAACGTGCACGCTATTCCCCCTCTGAAGTTACCTCACTCCTCAGAATATGTGAGAACAGCAAAGGATCTTAGTTACTTCTGCTAAGATCATAGAAAACGCAGGCAGATTCTTCTTCTAAATACTGCCTGAGATAAACAGTAAACTCCGGTACCATTTAAAAATAACAAACTTTTGATTGAAGAAATAAATTAAGTATAAAACACCACAGTCCTCTTACGACCTCCATCTTTGTTGAGAGTTGCAAGAGAATGACTGACTGGATATGACAGTGAGGGGAGGAGCTTTTTAACAGCTCTGCTGTGGGTGATCCTCTTGCAACTTCCTGTTGGGAAGGAGAATATCCCATAAGTAATGGATGATCCGTGGACTGGATACACTTAACAAGATAAATAAAGGATCTCAAGCTAAAAATGTAGTGTGAGCTGCCAATCAGTATACAGGGAATGAAATATTTTTGAGTCTGAATTCTGGAAATGTTGATGTTAAAACACATAGGTAAAGGCTGTGAACCCCCAACTATGTAGTACTAACATAAGGAGAGTACTAGGGATAGTTCCTGGGCTGTGTAGTGTCTAAGTCACTTACCTGGACTGCAGCACCCCTCTAGTGTCTTACCAGCTTCCTGAGGCCTTCCTCCCAGAATACTGATCCATTAGAGAGCCCATCCAGTGAAATTAAATCTACTGCAGAGGAATACTTTTGGATATACCCCCCCCCCCATGAGGGTACTGACATACCATAACTGAGGTATTCCTTTACTCCTGCTTCTCTAAGAATGTTGGAGAAATTATCCTGAAGTCTTCTCTGAGTGAAGATGGGTACTGGGTCTCAAGTCAGGTCTGAGCTCCCAATAAATTATTGATTTGCAGAGCACCTCTCTCCTCTGAGGCCAAGAACAAACTGAGTGGGGAGAGGAGGTGGGAGGGATTAAAAGCTCTGTTCTTGACCTTTTGGTAGCGGGAAATCTAGTCCACATGCTATGGACATCATCTTATGAAAGAAAATGGGTGGATGATTTTTGTGAAATTTAAAATGTGTAATATTTGTATGGTTAAATATTTTATACCTACTCATTTACTGCAGGAATTGCAATATGGTGTACAGTGACAAAAATAATAATTGTTCTCTTTTCTGATTTTCAATTGTTAGGTTTAATTGAACCATAAAGTATAAAATCATAAATGTTGTGGTTTTGTGAGGGTGAACTGATGTGGGACAATAAAATGTATATTTTAAATATTTAGGAAATAGTCCCAATGCTGCTATTTAATATATACATTTTTTTTGCATTTAACATGGTGGCATTTTCTCATACTATATTTCTGTAAACTAAAGTAATTTTCTAAAATTGCTTGGACTTCTGCCAGAGAAAAAAAGTATAATTTCAGTGGGGACCTCACAGAAAAAAAGTTAAAATGTATGAGTAAATGCAGACCAAACAACTAAAAAAAACTCACATGAAAATGGCCCAGAAGCAAAACAGTAGTAACTTAAAGGGATACTGAACCCAAATTATTTCTTTTGTGATACAATTTTAAGCAACATTATCATTTACTCCTGTTATCAATTGTTCTTCGTTCTCTTGCAATATTTATTTGAAAAAAATAAGTCCAGAGCCCTGGAAAGCACTTGTTTATTGGTGGATGAATTTATCCACCAATCAGCAAGAACAACCCAGGTTGTTCACCAAAAATGGTCCGGCATCTAAACTTACATTCTTGCTTTTCAAATAAAGATACCAAGAGAATGAAGAACAGTTGCTAATAGGAGTAAATTAGAAAGTTGCTTGAAATTGCATGCTCTATCTGAATCACAAAATAAAAAATTTGAGTTCAGTGTCCCTTTAATTAAAATTAACAAACACGTCACAACTAATTGATTATAAGCATGTATGCACTGACACACTATCTGTAGCCATTGGCAAATCATATTCACACACTTCAAAGAAACATGCACAATTTTGCTCACATCCAGCTGTTGTGATTTTAAAACCTATGCTTTCTCTTTGATAACTTCTTGTTTATGAACTAGGTATACACCATCTTCATCATGCAATCAGGGCAGTATGACTCATCTCCTGCCTCCATCTCCTGTAGATACTCTGATCTTGAGTGCTTGAGAAGAAAGCTTCGTGCACTCTACCCCAAAGAAATGAGAGACGTCTCTTTCCCTCGCAAGCGACTGCGCAAGAACTTCACTGCCGAGACGATAGCTAAGCGCAGCCGTGCATTTGAACAGTTCCTCAGTCATGTGTCCTCACTGCCTGCCCTGCTCAGCTGCCCTACTTTTCTTTGTTTCTTTTATCTGAAAGACATTCAGAGAGCACAACATCTTACCTGCAACAGCCTCTACAAACTGGCACTGCCTGTCTGGATTAACATCTGGCATTTGCAAGAAAAGTTGTGCCCAGCAACACCTTCTACTCACAGATTTCTAGTATTAGCAGGATTGGTAGTTTGTCATCAGGAAATGGATGAACTTGTGGAAGCTCAGGATTGCAGCGAAAGAGCAGTATCTCTATTACAGGAAGCACAGGACAGTCCATTTCTGGTGCCCTTCCTACTAGCACACATTCAGCTCTCATGGAGAGTTGGGAGAGATAAGCGAGACTCTGAGACTACACTACAGAAGCTGCAGGCAGACGGAAGCAATATAACCAATTCACTCAGTTTGAAGGATATTCTTAATCGAGAAACTATCGATTAATCAAAGGGTCATATTAAAGACTCTAGTAACAACATTTATTCTACACTGCACTAATTTAATCATACTTTACTTTTTTATACTGTATGTACACTTGTATTTTGTTGTTTTAAAATTAAAAAACATCTTTTTGTATTGAAACCTCTCTTGGTATGACCCTATTGTCTGGGAAGAAGTAATTGTTAGAAAATATTCTTTGTTTAATTAATAATTGATTATTTACAAGCTGAATTAAACTTCATGCCAATTACTGCAGTCCATTATACACTGTATCAATCATAATTGCAGCATCTAATTACTTAGTCCTTTTTAGCACAGCGTAAGGAGATCATGTTGATTGTGCTCAAAGCTTGCTCCGAGGAGGATCCTGTTGCACCCGGATAACACCTTCCTGTGCACATGTTACAGCCAGGACTCCATCCCTTCGCCACAAACGTCCATGCACCAAGCCACGACAATTCCCTGTGTACACAAAAACGGAGAGTTGCAACCTAACTGAAAATACCAAAATCAATCCATCCTTAACCTCACCACTAATCTTCACCTCCAGCTAACCTTCAACACTATAAATGTAATTTTATAGTGGCACAATCATCATATTCCCACTTTCTATTTTATTAATATTGCCATTTCTTCCTTAGCCATTAGAGTAATTTAGTTATATGACACTATGAAGTCCCCTTAATGTCTGTGACAAAGAACTGCAATTCTATTCTCCCTCTTGACATACACAGACTCATGGTATCCTTTACTTTCTACTATAACAATAGTATTAGGGACCAATATAACTTACACACACTTCTACTAAACTAGACATTCTCTACTCCAATTTAACACATCTGAGCTTAATCTAACTCACCAGCCCAGTGGCTCTCGCACTCATACAGCATCCATTCGTCAGCCCTAAATGGTGCATGAAACCACATGGAATGATCGAGAGATGCCATGAATCGAGTGCGTAGCTGCAGATGGGGAAGCAATGCTGTTCCGAGGAAGGAATAATCTGAAATATAGGCAGCTACACAACAGTGCAATCTCATGTCGCCTGGACCTAAAGACACAGATATATGGAGAAAAAAAAACAGGGAATGCTTAGACTCTTGTATTTTGTCATTGTACAATTATTACTTTGTTAGCACTTAAATCTTTCTTTCTCCAACATTGGTGTGTCCGGTCCACGGCGTCATCCTTACTTGTGGGAATATCTCTTCCCCAACAGGAAATGGCAAAGAGTCCCAGCAAAGCTGGCCATATAGTCCCTCCTAGGCTCTGCCCACCCCAGTCATTCTCTTTGCCGTTGCACAGGCAACATCTCCACGGAGATGGTTAAGAGTTTTTGGTGTTTAAATGTAGTTTTTTATTCTTCTATCAAGTGTTTGTTATTTTAAAATAGTGCTGGTATGTACTATTTACTCTGAAACAGAAAAGGATGAAGATTTCTGTTTGTGAGAGGAAGATGATTTTAGCAGACAGTTACTAAAATCGATTGCTGTTTCCACATAGGACTGTTGAGATGAAGTAACTTCAGTTGGGGGAAACAGTTAGCAGACTTTTCTGCTTAAGGTATGACTAGCCATATTTCGAACAAGACTGTGTAATGCTGGAAGGCTGTCATTTCCCCTCATGGGGACCGGTAAGCCATTTTCTTAGTCTCAAACAGAATAAAGGGCTTAATATGGGCTATAAAACTGGTAGACACTTTTATGGGCTAAATCGATTGCTTTATTTGGACATTTTATACATGTTTATGCTGATAATTCACATTTATAAACTTGGGGAACGTTTTTTAACGGCAGGCACTATGTTAGACACCTTTTCCAGTCAGGGAGGACCTTCCCAGTTGTAGGCTGAGCCTCATTTTCGCGCCATTACTGCGCAGTTGTTTTTGAGAGCAAGACATGCAGATGCATGTGTGAGGATCTGAAAGTAGCTGGAAAAGTTTCTAGAAGGTTGGTTGTGTCACAGCAAAGGCTGTAGCTGGGACTGTATAGGGGTTAAATTTGTAAACGGTTCCGTTATTTTAAGGGTTAAAGCTCTGAAAATTGGTGTGCAATACTCTTAATGCTTTAAGACACTGTGGTGAAATTTTGGTAATTTTTGAACAATTCCTTCATACTTTTTCACATATTCAGTAATAAAGTGTTTCTGTTTAAAATTTAAAGAGACAGTAACGGTTTTGTTTTAAAACGGTTTTTGTGCTTTATTGACAAGTTTAAGCCTGTTTAACATGTCTGTGCCTTCGGATAAGCTATGTTCTATAAAATATGGAAAAGATATATCTGTTGGTGTGAATCCAAAGGATTCCCATGGAATAAGATAAAAATTCCTAAGATTCTCTCCTTTCTACAAGAAGGTTTGGAGAAAGGATTATCTGCAAGTTCTCTAAAAGGACAGATCTCTGCTTTATCTGTCTTACTACGCAAAAGACTGGCAGCTGTGCCAGATGTTCAAACATTTGTTCAGGCTCTGGTTAGGATCAAGCCTGTTTACAGACCTTTGACTCCTCCCTGGAGTCTAAATCTAGTTCTTTCAGTTCTTCAAGGGGTTCCGTTTGAACCTTTACATTCCATAGATCTTAAGTTACTATCTTGGAAAGTTTTGTTTTTGGTTGCTATTTCTTCTGCTAGAAGAGTTTCAGAGTTATCTGCTTTGCAGTGTTCTCCGCCTTATCTGGTGTTCCATGCAGATAAGGTGGTTTTGCGTACTAAGCCTGGTTTTCTTCCAAAGGTTGTTTCTAACAAGAATATTAACCAGGAGATAGTTGTACCTTCTTTATGTCCAAATCCAGTTTCAAAGAAGGAACGTTTGTTACACAATTTGGACGTAGTCCGTGCTCTAAAATTCTATTTAGAGGCTACAAAGGATTTCAGACAAACATCTTCTTTGTTTGTTGTTTATTCTGGTAAAAGGAGAGGTCAAAAAGCGACTTCTACCTCTCTTTCCTTTTGGCTTAAAAGCATCATCCGATTGGCTTACGAGACTGCCGGACGGCAGCCTCCTGAAAGAATCACAGCTCACTCCTTAGGGCTGTGGCTTCCACATGGGCCTTCAAGAACGAGGCTTCTGTTGACCAGATATGTAAGGCAGCGACTTGGTCTTCACTGCACACTTTTGCCAAATTTTACAAATTTGATACTTTTGCTTCTTCGGAGGCTATTTTTTGGAGAAAGGTTTTACAAGCCGTGGTGCCTTCCGTTTAGGTAACCTGATTTGCTCCCTCCCTTCATCCGTGTCCTAAAGCTTTGGTATTGGTTCCCACAAGTAAGGATGACGCCGTGGACCTGACACACCAATGTTGGAGAAAACAGAATTTATGCTTACCTGATAAATTACTTTCTCCAACGGTGTGTCCGGTCCACGGCCCGCCCTGGTTTTTTAATCAGGTCTGATGAATTATTTTCTCTAACTACAGTCACCACGGTACCATATGGTTTCTCCTATATTTTTCTTCCTGTCCGTCGGTCGAATGACTGGGGTGGGCGAAGCCTAGGAGGGACTATATGGCCAGCTTTGCTGGGACTCTTTGCCATTTCCTGTTGGGGAAGAGATATTCCCACAAGTAAGGATGACGCCGTGGACCGGACACACCGTTGGAGAAAGTAATTTATCAGGTAAGCATAAATTCTGTTTTCCTTCGTTGTACATATGAAATATGAAAGGGACATACTATTTATTCTCTTTGTTCCATCTACAAGAGAGCATTTCACAACATTCATTTTATTGAAGAGAAAAAAGAAGATGTTCCTGTCCTGAATAAACTAGCATTTTCTGAACAGCCTTTTCTTTCACAAGCTACAAGTTGTCCTTATCAGCCAATAAATATTGATACAATGGTATCAACCAAGTACGTCCTGCAAGTTTTCATTTAAATAGGTTTTCCTTAAAGGGAAATTAAATGTCATTGTTTTTACATTATTCTGCAATATGAGGCACACCTTTTATAAAGTGGGTTTCCCCCTAAATAAACACCCTTCCCCCCTTGATAGCTTGCTCATGAGCAAAAAAAAAAAGCATGTCAAATGGTTCTGTGGTTAATCACCAGTGATATGGCTCCATCCACTCATCACAGGATGAAGAGAAGGGTCAAGCTAAGTATGTGCAAACCTTTTCTATTGGCTGCAGTAACAAGCCACTTGAGTGATATGAAACCTAATTTTTTTCTTCCATTATTTAGATAGAGCATGCAATTTAAAGCAACTTTCTAATTTACTCCTATAAAAAAAATCTTCGTTCTCTTTGTATCTCTATTTGAAAAGGCAGGAATGTAAGCTTAGGAGCCGGCCCATTTTTTGTTCAGCACCCTGGCTAGCTACATTTAGCCACCAATTAGCAAGTGATACCCAGGGTTCTGAACCAAAAATGGTTTGGCTCCTAAGCTTCCATTCCTGCTTTTCAAATAGATACCAAGAGAACGAACAAAAATTGATAACCGGAGTAAATTAGAAAGTTGCTTAAAATTGCATGCTCTATCTGAATCATGAAAGAAAAAAATGTGGGTTTCATATCCCTTTAAGTAAATGGTGGGGGCACAATGGCTTCCGATTGGCTGGAATATATATATATAAATTCACTCATTCTCGCAACAGCATATTTATTACTATAAGGTCCTTATTTCCACAATCACATGGGATATGTACATTATCCAGTACTCAGGCTTCTGTTTGTGCAAGGGCATATTTGTTAAGTTACTTCTAGGGCTGTGTCATGGGGCTCAGAAGAATCTATATGGACTTAAAGGGACTGAACCCAATTTTTTTCTTTCGTGATTCAGATAGAGCATGACATTTTAAGCAACTTTCTAATTTACTCCTATTATCAAATTTTATTTATTCTCTTGGTATCTTTATTTGAAATGCAAGAATGTAAGTTTAGATGCCGACCCATTTTTGGTGAACAACCTGGCTTGTTCTTGCTGATTGGTGGATAAATTCATCCACCAATAAAAAAGTGCCGTCCAGAGTCCTGAACAAAAAAAGGGCTTAGATGCCTTTTTCAAATAAAGATAGCAAGAGAACGAAGAACAATTGATAATAGGAGTAAATCAGAAAGTTGCTTAAAATTGCATGCTCTATCAGAATCACGAAAGAAAAAAATGTGGGTTTTCCCTTTAACCAAGAATTCAAACTCACTTACCATTTAGTTTAAGAAGTAGAAAAGCAGAGTAAACAAGCATGGGAGTGTGGCAGGGTGATACTATAAATTATTTTATTGGGGAGTTTATTTAAAAAACAAAGATCAAATTAATAATCTTATTAGTACACAGAAAAAAACAAAATTTATGCTTACCTGATAAATGTCTTTCTTTCTGGACATGGAGAGTCCACAGCGTCATTCCAATTACTAGTGGGATATTTACTCCTGCCAGCAGGAGGAGGCAAAGAGCACCACAGCAAAGCTGTTAAGTGTCACTCCCCTTGCCCATAACCACCAGTCATTCAGCAGAAGGGAAATGGAAAAAGAAGATATCACAAAGGTGTTGAGGTGCCTGAGGTTTAGTAAAAAATTACTGTCTATTCTTAAGGGTGGGGTTGTGTACTCTCCAGGTCCGGAAATAAAGAAATGATCAGGTAAGCATACATTTTGTTTTCTTTCCTAAGACAAGGAGAGTCCACAACGTCATTCCAATTACTAGTGGGAACCAATACCAAAACTAGAGGACAAGGAATGAATAGGGAGGGAGAATAAGACAGGCAGACCTAAACAGAAGGCACCACCGCTTGAAGAACCCTTCTCCTAAAGGAAGCCTCAGCCAAGGCAAAAGTATCACATTTGTAGAATTTGGAAAAAGTATGCAGAGGACCAAGTTGCAGCCTTGCAAATCTGTTCCACCGAAGCTTTATTTTTAAAAGCCCAAGAAGAGGAGACAGCCCTAGTGGAATGAGCTGTGAACCTCTCAGGAGGCTACTGTCCAGCAGTCTTATAAGTAAAACGAATCATACTTTTCAAATAGAGGGAAAGAGAAGTAGAAATAGCCTTCTGACCCTTACGCTTTCCAGAGAAAGAAACAAACAAACAGGGCAGAAGACTGGCGAAAATCCTTAATATAGCTAGGAAGACATAGCGCACTTGTGGCGAGTGTGTCAGAAAGATATGCTTCTATGGACTGTTAATGTCATGACCAATTCAGGTATAATGCAGAAAGACAAAAAATAACTTTAATTTTAATAAAAAGACAGCAAATATTAATGTAGTTCTGCTGCCCACAATATATTAAAAACACTTCTCCTATGTATTGACTTATGTTAGTCTATGTGTGATCAGGTATCTAGGGGATCAAATATTAGTCCAATGCTGGTAAATATTAGTATGTGTGTGTTATACTTTATTGTTAATCATAGCCTGATTTTTTTGGCTTGTTTGTAAAGTACAACTGGAAGATTTTCTGCTAGAATATGCAGGAGTAATGACCCTTGATTATATATTCTTATCCATAAATTGGATTAATAATCCCTAAAAGATTAGATTATAGAGTTGGTTCTTTATGTTGAATACAGTTATGTACTTGGCTATGCCTAGGCTGTTTCTCTTCAGACCCTGGCTCATAGGTATTACCTTCAGTATGCTTTAATTCTGTGTGTTAGTGTGCCCAGTATATATGGGGATGTTAGCGTGCCTTTTGTTATATGCCGCTTTTACTTTGAGTATCTTGATGAGTTTGATCTCATATTATATAATAAGTTTTTGCTGTATAAAGTGTCTGGTTGTATATTGTTACTTATTTGTAACTAAAAAGACTTATGTTGTTCTCTTTCCGATATTAGAGACTTTAGTACTTATTATTTACCTTGTGTTTGGTAATCAAGCTTATTTATATTAGAGTACAATTTTAATATTAGTCTGTTCCAATTATAGAGGTATTTCCCCTTTAAATTTTATGCTACGATAACCAGAGATTATCTAAATCGTTAGACGTCTACTTATAATAAAGATGTATTAATCAAATAGTATAAGTTTGATGTCTGCTTGCAGAATGGTATTTGAGCGTGCTGAAATAGACACAAATAAAGTGTATGGTATAACACACAGAGCGTTGGTGATAACTAGAGATTGGCTGTTAGTAAGCTTATATTCCCTGTATTGCGGGCAGCTTTTACGAAAATTTGAAATAGATTTAATTATACTTTACCGTAATTTTCCAAGTAGTTGGATAGCGCTTTTACATTTAGTATAAATATTTGGCTCGAGCTAGATAATAGTCAGGCTTCAAAACAGTAGTCATATTTTGCTGCTTGTAAGTCTACACTGACCCTACTGTGTCTCTTATTCGGCCTAAGACTCAGATGAAACAATAATTAAATACTGAATTATGTATGTCATTTAAAACAATGTAACAAAGTTGTAACATTGATTTATCTTCTGTGCGCTATATACTGAACTTTCAACGGGTTAAATAAACTGATACACTGTTTATAGCTGCCTTCCCCGCTATTACAGCTGGTGCATATTAGTTTATATAGAGAAACTGCTATAAGTAGTATGCTGTCTATAACTTGAGACAAAGATATCGCCAGCCGCTATGTTTGTAATTAAAGGATACCAGATTATTTTTAAGTTAACACATTACTAATCTATTATTATACAATGGAGAGCAACATAAAAACAAACACCCCTGACGCTGCGTTTCACTAATGCTTTCTCAGAGGGGGTGCGCGGGCCGGCAAAACGCCGTTCCTGTATTGGCTTATGTGTACACACCTCTTAGTTTGGATTGGTTGTTGGGTTCTTACTGATTGGATACAAGAGTAGTCAGTTACCAGGCATGTTATGTTGGGTCAATCTATGATCACCTTAATAATAAGGTGAAGTTTAGGATTGATTCGTGCTCATTGTTCTCTTGCTAATGTGGATTGCGTGCCCTATTACAATGTTATGATATGTTTCATTAAAGACAGAGTAGTGTGTTTTAGTTACCTGTACTGTACTTAGATATTATAAATGATTATAAACTTAAACTTCTGATATGGTTTCTAATCTAATGTAGCATTGATTATAGATTATAACTGCTATCGAAAGAATTATATATGCATTTCATCATGCCTTTAATTGTGTGTGTTAGGAATGGGAGATAAGGCGTGAATAGTCGTGTACCCCAAGGCAGAACATGCAGTGATCTGAGATGCCATCACAGAAAATGCAACATGTCTGCAGAAAGAAAAGGACACATACAGGAACTGTCACTGAATTAACTTTGCAGCGCTGCCTCACATTTGGCTGTTCTCTTCAAACAGCGGTGTGCTCTGGCTGCACTGTGTAAGTTTATCTTATCACAGTGCATCCAGAGCAAAGTGCTGTTTAAAGAGAACAGTCTAATATGCAGTAACTCTGCGAAGCAGCAGTGCATTTATTGTTTACTAGCTCAAATCCACCACTTAGCCTTTCCCTGTCTGCAAAGCTGTTTTTTTCTGAATCTAGGTGTTCTTATGAGCAATGCACATTTTTATTACTACATTTCTATGTTCGACCAAGAGAAAAAGTAAACTAATTTATTCCAGAGACATTTTTTACAATTTCTTTTGTCTGCAGCTAATTTACAATCCAATTTTCAACTATTGCACTATAAAATAAAACTTTAAAAATGACTTTATCCTCCAGTTAACCAACACATTGCAATTGAACTGGTGCTTTAGTCTAACTGCCCAATTTAAAATTGAATTTTATTTAAAACTATAACCTGCAGCAAAATTTTCACCAAAAAAAAACTAATTGCAGAAAGTAAAAAAAAATGGGGTCGTGTATGACGTGAAATTATTCCAGTGCTTTAAAAGGGTTATGTGCCTGGAAATTAACAAAATAACTTTTTAAAATTCAGTTATCCTTCAGAAAATAGTATTCAGTTCCTGTTGGAGTGCTCATATTAAACAGTGTTGTGCTAACAATTTTTATGAGAGAATGTGAGAAGATATTTTTTAATAGATTAACATTTAGTAAATAGTAAAAGTAAGGGGAAGAAGGAAAATGCAAGTGAAGGCAGTTATTACCATTTAACCTGTTATTTGCTGCCATCATTACTAAATTTTAATTTGAAACTTTTTGTATTGTATTTCTACTATTATTTCTCAGTATGGGAATATTATTTCTTTCATGTAATTGGCAAGAGTCCATGAGCTAGTGACATATGGGATATGCAATCCTACCAGGAGGGGCAAAGTTTCCCAAACCTCAAAATGCCTATAAATACACCCCTCACCACACCCACAATTCAGTTTTACAAACTTTGCCTCCTATGGAGGTGGTGAAGTAAGTTTGTGCTAAGATTTCTACGTTGATATGCGCTTCTCAGCATTGTTGAAGCCCGATTCCTCTCAGAGTACAGCGAATGTCAGAGGGACGTGAAGGGAGTATCACTTATTTGAATACGATGATTTCCCTAACGGGGGTCTATTTCATAGGTTCTCTGTTATTGGTCGTAGAGATTCATCTCCTACCTCCCTTTTCAGATCAACGATATACTCTCAATTTACCATTACCTCTACTAATAACTGTTTTAGTACTGGTTTGGCTATCTGCTATATGTGGATGGGTGTCTTTTGGTAAGTATGTTTTTTATTACTTAAGACACCTCAGCTATGGTTTGGCACTTTATGCAATTATATAAAGTTCTAAATATATGTATTGTACTTATATTTGCCATGAGTCAGGTTCATGTATTTCCTTCAGCAGACTGTCAGTTTCATATTTGGGGAATTTAAACATTTTAAGAAATTTATTTCTTACCTGGGGTTTAGTCTTTTTTTCAATTGACTACTTCTTGCTATTGCGGGTATTAGGCCGCGAGTGCGTCAAATGCTAAACTTTATTGCGTCATTCTTGGCGCAAAATTTTTTTGGCGCGAAAAAAGACGTTTATGACGCAACTTAGTCATTTCCGGCATCATACGTGACGCCGAGACCTTTCACACGGCGGCGTCATTAGTGACGCGAGTGTGTCATTTCCGGTTAATTTTTTTCATTATTTCAATACCCCTTGTATGTTTGCCTCTTGCTTTTTGCTATCAGAGGCCTATGCTATTGCATTTTTTCCCATTCCTGAAACTGTCATATAACGAAATAGATAATTTTGCTTTATATGTTGTTTTTTCTCTTACATTGTGCAAGATGTCCCAATCTGATCCTGCCTCAGAAGTTTCTGCTGGAACATTGCTGCCTGACATCGGTTCTACCAAAGCTAAGTGCATTTGTCGTAAAATTGTAGAAATTATTCCACCGAATGTCATTTGTAATAGTTGTCATGATAAACTTTTGCATGCAGATAGTGTTTCCATCAGTAATAGTACATTGCCAGTTGCAGTTCCTTCAACTTCTAATGTGCATAATATACCTGTAAATTTTAAAGCATTTGTTTCTGATTCTATTATGAAGGCTTTGTCTGCATTTCCACCTTCTAATAAACGTAAAAGGTCTTTTAAAACTTCTCATTTAGCTGATGAAATTTCAAATGACCAACAACATAATAATTTATGCTCTTCTGATGAGGATCTATCGGATTCAGAAGATCCTTCCTCGGACATTGACACTGACAAATCTACTTATTTATTTAAAATAGAATATATGCGTTCTTTATTAAAATAAGTGTTAATTACTTTGGATATTGAGGTAACCAGTCCTATTGACGTTCAATCTAATAAACGTTTAAATGCTGTTTTTAAACCTCCTGTGGTTTCTCCAGGGGTTTTTCCCATTCCTGAGGCTATTTCTGATATGATTTCTAGGGAATGGAATAAGCCAGGTACTTCTTTTATTCCTTCTTCAAGGTTTTAAAAAATTGTATCCTTTACCAGCAAAATCTATAGAGTTTTGGGAAAAAATCCCCAAAGTTGATGGGGCTATTTCTACTCTTGCTAAACGTACCACTATACCACTATTCCTATGGAAGATAGCACTTCCTTTAAGGATCCTTTAGATAGGAAGCTTGAATCTTATCTAAGGAAGGCCTATTTATATAAAGGTAATCTTCTCAGACCTGCTATTTCTTTGGCTGATGTTGCGGCTGCATAAACTTTCTGGTTGGAAAATTTAGCGCAACATGAATTGGATTCTGACATATCTAGCGTTATTAGCTTACTGCAACATGCTAATCATTTTATTTGTGATGCCATTTTTTATATTATCAAAATTGATGTTAGATCCATGTATTTAGCTGTATTAGCTAGAAGAGCTTTATGGCTTAAGTCTTGGAATGCTGATATGACATCTAAATCAAGATTACTATCTCTTTCTTTCCAAGGTAATAATTTATTTGGTTCTCAGTTGGATTGTATTATTTCAACTATCACTTGGGGAAAAGGAGTTTTTTTGCCTCAGGATAAAAAACCTAAGGGTAAATCTAAGGCTTCTAACAGTTTTCGTTCCTTTCGTCAGAATAAGGAACAAAAACTCAATCCTCCCCCCAAGGAATCTGCTTCCAATTGGAAGCCTTCCTCAAATTGGAATAAATACAAGCCATTTAGGAAACCAAAGTCAGCCCCTAAGTCCGCATGAAGGTGCGGCCCTCATTCCAGCTCAGCTGGTAGGGGGCAGATTAAGGTTTTTGAAGGATTTTTGGATAAAATCTGTCCAAAATCATTGGATTCAGAGCATTGTCTCTCAGGGGTATCGAATAGGATTCAAAGTAAGACCTCCAAGATTTTTTCTCTCACGCATTCCTGTAAATCCAGTAAAAGCTCAGGCTTTTCTGAAGTGTGTTTCAGACCTGGAGTCTTCAGGGGTAATCATGCCAGTTCCTCCTCAGGAACAAGGTTTGGGGTTTTATTCAAACCTATTCATTGTACCAAAGAAAGAAAATTTATTCAGACCAGTTCTGGATCTGAAAATTTTGAATCGTTATGTAAGAGTACCAACTTTCAAGATGGTGACTATAAGGACTATTCTGCCTTTTGTTCAGCAAGGACATTATATATCCACAATAGACTTGCAGGATGCATACCTTCATATTCCGATTCATCCAGAACACTATCAGTTTCTGAGATTCTCTTTTCTAGACAAGCATTACCAATTTGTTGCTCTTCCATTTGTCCTAGCAACAGCTCCAAGAATCTTTTCAAAGGTTCTGGGTGCCCTACTATCTGTAATCAGAGAACAGGGTATTGCGGTGTTTCCTTATTTTGACGATATCTTGGTACTAGCTCAGTCTTTACATACTGCAGAATCTCACACGAATCAACTAGTGTTGTTTCTTCGGAAACATGGTTGGAGGATCAATTTACCAAAAAGTTTCTTGATTCCTCAGACAAGGGTCACCTTTTTAGGCTTCCAGATAGATTCAGTGTCCATGACTCTGTCTCTAACAGACAAGAGATGTTTAAAATTGGTCGCAGCATGCCGGCACCTTCAGTCTCAGTCATTCCCTTCAGTGGCTATGTGCATGGAAGTTTTAGGTCTCATGACTGCAGCATCGGACGCGATCCTCTTTGCTCGTTTTCACATGAGACCTCTACAGCTTTGCATGCTGAATCAATTGTGTAGGGATTATACAAAGATATCGCAATTAATATCCTTGAATCCCATTGTACGACACTCTCTGACATGGTGGATAGATCACCATTGTTTGGTTCAAGGGGCTTCTTTTGTTCGGCCAACCTGGACTGTGATCTCAACAGATGCGAGTCTTTCAGGTTGGGGAGCTGTTTGGGGATCTCTGACAGCACAAGGGGTTTGGAAATCTCAAGAGGCGAGATTACCAATAAATATTTTAGAACTCCGTGCAATTCTCAGGGCTCTTCAGTTTTGGCCTCTGCTAAAGAGAGAACCGTTCATTTGTTTTCAGACAGACAATATCACAACTGTGGCTTATGTCAATCATCAGGGTGGGACTCACAGTCCCCAAACTATGAAAGAAGTATCTCGGATACTTGCTTGGGCGGAATCCAGCTCCTGTCTAATCTCTGCGGTGCATATCCCAGGTGTAGACAATTAGGAGGCGGATTATCTCAGCCGCCAGACTTTACATCCAGGGGAGTGGTCTCTCCATCCAGATGTGTTTTCTCAGATTGTTCGGATGTGGGGTCTTCCAGAGATAGATCTCATGGCCTCTCATCTAAACAAGAAACTTCCCAGATACCTGTCCAGGTCCAGGGATGTTCAGGCGGAAGCAGTGGATGCACTGACACTTCCTTGGTGTTATCCTGCTTACATCTTCCCGCCTCTAGTTCTCCTTCCAAGAGTGATCTCCAAAATCATCATGGAACAGTCTTTTGTGTTGATGGTGGCTCCAGCATGGCCACACAGGTTTTGGTATGCGGATCTGGTTCGGATGTCCAGTTGTCCTCCTTGGCCACTTCCGTTACGGCTGGACCTACTATCTCAAGGTCCGTTTTTCCATCAGGATCTCAAATCATTAAATTTGAAGGTATGGAAATTGAACGCTTAGTTCTAAGTCATAGAGGTTTCTCTGACTCAGTGATTAATACTATGTTACAAGCTCGTAAATCTGTCTCTAGAAAGATTTATTATAGAGTTTGGAAGACTTACATTTCATGGTGTTCTTCTCATAAATTCTCCTGGCATTCTTTTAGAATTCCTAGAATTTTACAGTTCCTTCAGGATGGTTTGGATAAGGGTTTGTCTGCAAGTTCCTTGAAAGGACAAATCTCAGCTCTTTCTGTTTTATTTCACAGAAAGATTGCTATACTTCCTGATATTCACTGTTTTGTTCAGGCTTTAGTTCGTATTAAGCCTGTCATTAAATCAATTTCTCCTCCTTGGAGTCTTAATTTGGTTCTGAAGGCTTTACAGGCTCCTCCATTTGAGCCTATGCATTATTTGGACATTAAACTACTTTCTTGGAAAGTGTTGTTCCTTTTGGCTATCTCTTCTGCTAGAAGAGTTTCTGAGCTATCTGCTCTTTCTTGTGAGTCTCCTTTTCTGATTTTACATCAGGATAAGGCAGTTTTGCGGACTTCTTTTCAATTTTTACCTAAGGTTGTGAATTCTAACAACATTAATAGAGAAATTGTTGTCCCTTCCTTGTGTCCTAATCCTAAGAATTCTTTGGAAAGATCCTTACATTCTTTGGATGTGGTAAGAGCTTTGAAATATTATGTGGAAGCTACTAAAGATTTCAGGAAGACTTCCAGTCTATTTGTTTTATTTTCTGGTCCTAGGAAAGGTCAGAAGGCTTCTACTATTTCCTTGGCTTCTTGGTTGAAACTTTTGATTCATCAAGCTTATTTACAGCTCATTCTACTAGATCAGTCTCCACTTCGTGGGCTTTTAAGAATGAAGCTTCAGTTGATCAGATTTGCAAAGCGGTGACTTGGTCCGCTTTACATACATTTACTAAATTCTACCGTTTTGATGTATTTGCTTCTTCAGAAGCAGTTTTTGGTATAAAAGTTCTTCAGGCAGCTGTTTCAGTTTGATTCTTCTGCTTTTGTTTTAAGTTTTTTCTTTCAAAAATGAAATAAACTTATTTTTTTGGGTTGTGGATTAATTTTTTCAGCGGAATATGGCTGTTTTTATTTTTATTCCCTCCCTCTCTAGTGACTCTTGAGTGGAAGACTCCACATCTTGGGTATTGCTATCCCATATGTCACTAGCTCATGGACTCTTGCCAATTACATGAAAGAAAAACATAATTTATGCTTACCTGATAAATTTATTTCTCTTGTAGTGTATCCAGTCCACGGATCATCCATTACTTGTGGGATATTCTCCTTCCCAACAGGAAGTTGCAAGAGGATAACCCACAGCAGAGCTGCTATATAGCTCCTCCCCTCACTGCCATATCCAGTCATTCGACCGAAACAAGCCGAGAAAGGAGAAACCATAGGGTGCAGTGGTGACTGTAGTTTAAATAAAATTTAGACCTGCCTTAAAAGGACAGGGCGGGCCGTGGACTGGATACACTACAAGAGAAATAAATTTATCAGGTAAGCATAAATTATGTTTTCTCTTGTTAAGTGTATCCAGTCCACGGATCATCCATTACTTGTGGGATACCAATACCAAAGCTAAAGTACACGGATGATGGGAGGGACAAGGCAGGAACTTAAATGGAAGGAACCACTGCCTGTAGAACCTTTCTCCCAAAAACAGCCTCCCAAGAAGCAAAAGTATCAAATTTGGAAAATTTGGAAAAGGTATGAAGCGAAGACCAAGTCGCAGCCTTGCAAATCTGTTCAACAGAAGCCTCATTTTAAAGGCCCAGGTGGAAGCCACAGCTCTAGTGGAATGAGCTGTAATCCTTTCAGGAGGCTGCTGTCCAGCAGTCTCATAGGCTAAACGGATTATACTCCGAAGCTAAAAAGAAAGAGAGGTTGCCGAGGCCTTTTGACCTCTCCCCTGTCCAGAGTAAACAACAAACAGGTTAGATGTTTGACGAAAATCTTTAGTAGCTTGTAAGTAAAACTTCAAGGCACGGACTACGTCTAGATTATGCAAAAGACGTTCCTTCTTTGAAGAAGGATTAATACATAATGATGGAACAACAATCTCTTGATTGATATTCTTGTTAGAAACCACCTTGGGTAAAAACCCAGGTTTTGTACGCAGAACTACTTTATCTGAATGAAAGATCAGATAAGGAGAATCACAATGTAAGGCAGATAACTCAGAGACTCTTCGAGCCGAGGTTTAAACACAGGCTTAATTCTAACTAAAGCCTGACAAAATGCCTGAACGTCTGGAACTTCTGCCAGACGCTTGTGTAAAAGAATAGACAGAGCAGAAATCTGTCCCTTTAAAGAACTAGCTGATAATCCTTTGTCCAAACCCTCTTGGAGGAAGGACAATATCCTAGGAATCCTAACCCTACTCCATGAGTAATTCTTGGATTCACACCAATGAAGATATTTACGCCATATCTTGTGATAGATTTTCCTGGTGACAGGCTTTCGTGCCTGTATTAAGGTATCAATGACTGACTCGGAGAAGCCACGCTTTGATAGAATCAAGCGTTCAATCTCCATGCAGTCAGTCTCAGAGAAATTAGATTCGGATGATTGAAAGGACCTTGTATGAGAAGGTCTTGTCTCAGAGGCAGAGTCCATGGTGGAAAGGATGTCCACTAGGTCTGCATACCAGGTCCTGCGTGGCCACGCAGGCGCTATCAGAATCACTGATGCCCTCTCCTGTCTGATTTTGGCAATCAGTAGAGGGAGCAGAGGAAACGGTGGAATAACATAAGCCAGGTTGAAGAACCAAGGAGCTGCTAGAGCATCTATCAGCGTCGCTTCTGGGTCCCTGGACCTGGATCCGTAACAAGGAAGCTTGGCGTTCTGGAGAGACGCCATGAGATCCAGTTCTGGTTTGCCCCAACGATGAACCAATTGAGCAAACACCTCCGGGTGGAGTTCCCACTCCCCCGGATGAAAAGTCTGATGACTTAGAAAATCCACCTCCCAGTTCTCTACACCTGGGATATGGATTGCTGATAGGTGGCAAGAGTGAGACTCTGCCCAGCGAATTATCTTGGAGACTTCAAACATCGCTAGGGAACTCCTGGTTCCCCCTTGATGGTTGATGTAAGCCACAGTCGTGATGTTGTCCGACTGAAATCTGATGAACCTCAGGGTTGCTAACTGAGGCCAAGCTAGAAGAGCATTGAATATTGCTCTTAACTCCAGAATATTTATTGGGAGGAGTTTCTCCTCCTGAGTCCACGATCCCTGAGCCTTCAGGGAGTTCCAGACTGCACCCCAACCTAGAAGGCGAGATAACCACCAGAGAAGAGAATATCTGGTTTCCTGATCCAGATTTAGTAGAGGGGACAAATCTGTGTAATCCCCATTCCACTGACTGAGCATGCATAATTGCAGCGGTCTGAGATGCAGGCGCACAAATGGCACTATGTCCATTACCGCTACCATTAAGCCGATTACCTCCATACACTGAGCCACCGCAGGGCGCGGAGTGGAGTGAAGAACACGGCAAGCATTTAGAAGTTTTGATAACCTGGACTCCGTCAGGTAAATTTTCATTTCTACAGAATCTATAAGAGTCCCTAGGAAGGAAACCCTTGTGAGAGGAGATAGAGAACTCTTTTCTTCGTTCACTTTCATCCCATGCGACCTCAGAAATGCCAGAACTATCTCTGTATGAGACTTGGCAATTTGAAAACTTGACGCCTGTATCAGGATGTCGTCTATATAAGGAGCCACCGCTATGCCTCGCGGTCTTAGAACCGCCAGAAGAGAGCCCAGAACCTTTGTAAAAATTCTTGGGGCTGTAGCCAACCCGAAGGGAAGAGCTACAAATTGGTAATGCCTGTCTAGAAAGGCAAATCTCAGGAACCGATGAGGATTCTTGTGAATCGGAATGTGAAGGTAGGCATCCTTTAAGTCCACTGTGTTCATGTACTGACCCTCTTGGATCATGGGTAAGATGGTTCGAATAGTTTCCATCTTGAATGATGGAACTCTGAGGAATTTGTTTAAGATCTTTAGATCCAAAATTGGTCTGAAGGTTTCCTCTTTTTTGGGAACCACAAACAGATTTAAATAAAAACCCTGTCCTTGTTCCGTCCGCGGAACTGGATGGATCACTCCCATTACTAGGAGGTCTTGCACGCAGCGTAGGAATGCCTCTTTCTTTATCTGGTTTGCAGATAATCTTGAAAGGTGAAATCTCCCCTGTGGAGGAGAAGCTTTGAAGTCCAGAAGATATCCCTGAGATATGATCTCCAACGCCCAGGGATCCTGAACATCTCTTGCCCACGCCTGGGCGAACAGAGAAAGTCTGCCCCCTACTAGATCCGTTGCCGGATAGGGGGCCGTTCCTTCATGCTGTCTTGGAGGCAGCAGCAGGCTTTCTGGCCTGCTTGCCCTTGTTCCAGGACTGGTTAGATTTCCAGGCCTGCTTGGATTGAGCAAAAGTTCCCTCTTGTTTTGAAGCAGAGGAAGTTGATGCTGAACCTGCCTTGAAATTTCGTAAGGCACGAAAATTAGACTGTTTGGCCCTTGATTTGGCCCTGTCCTGAGGAAGGGTATGACCCTTACCTCCAGTAATGTCAGCAATAATTTCTTTCAAACCAGGCCCGAATAAGGTCTGCCCCTTGAAAGGAATGTTGAGTAATTTAGACTTTGAAGTCACGTCAGCTGACCAGGATTTAAGCCATAGCGCCCTGCGCGCCTGGATGGCGAATCCGGAATTCTTAGCCGTTCGTTTAGTCAAATGAACAATGGCATTAGAAACAAATGAGTTAGCTAGCTTAAGTGTTCTAAGCTTGTCAATGATTTCAGTCAATGGAGCTGTATGGATGGCCTCTTCCAGGGCCTCAAACCAGAATGCCGCCGCAGCAGTGACAGGCGCAATGCATGCAAGGGGGTGTGAAATAAAACCTTGTTGAATAAACATTTTCTTAAGGTAACCCTCTAATTTTTTATCCATTGGATCTGAAAAAGCACAACTGTCCTCAACCGGGATAGTGGTACGCTTTGCTAAAATAGAAACTGCTCCCTCCACCTTAGGGACCGTCTGCCATAAGTCCCGTGTAGTGGCGTCTATGGGAAACATTTTTCTAAATATAGGAGGGGGGGAAAACGGCACACCGGGTCTATCCCACTCCTTACTAATAATTTCTGTAAACCTTTTAGGTATTGAAAAAACATCAGTACACACCGGCACTGCATAGTATTTATCCAGTCTACACAATTTCTCTGGCACTGCAATTGTGTCACAGTCATTCAGAGCAGCTAACACCTCCCCAAGCAATACACGGAGGTTCTCAAGCTTAAATTTAAAATTAGAAATCTCAGAATCAGGTTTCCCCGAGTCAGAGATGTCACCCACAGACTGAAGCTCTCCGTCCTCAGGTTCTGCATATTGTGACGCAGTATCAGACATGGCTCTTACAGCATCTACACGCTCTGTATCTCGTCTAACCCCAGAGCTATCGCGCTTGCCTCTTAATTCAGGCAATCTGGCTAATACCGCTGACAGGGTATTATCCATGATCGCAGCCATGTCCTGCAAAGTAATTGCTATGGGCGTCCCTGATGTACTTGGCGCCATATTAGCGTGCGTCCCTTGAGCGGGAGGCAAAGGGTCCGACACGTGGGGAGAGTTAATCGCCATAACTTCCCCCTCGACAGAACCCTCTGGTGACAATTCTTTTATAGATAAAGACTGATCTTTACTGTTTAAGGTGAAATCAATACATTTAGTACACATTCTCCTATGGGGCTCCACCATGGCTTTTAAACATAATGAACAAGTAGTTTCCTCTGTGTCAGACATGTTTGTACAGACTAGCAATGAGACTAGCAAGCTTGGAAAACACTTAAAACAAGTTAACAAGCAATATAAAAAAACGTTACTGTGCCTTTAAGAAAAACAAATTTTGTCAAAATTTGAAATAACAGTGAAAAAAGGCAGTTACACTAACGAAATTTTTACAGTGTATGTAACAAGTTAGCAGAGCATTGCACCCACTTGCAAATGGATGATTAACCCCTTAATACCAAAAACGGAATAATAAATGAAAAAAACTTTTTAAAACTAGTCACAACAACTGCCACAGGTCTACTGTGGTTGTTACCCTCCTCAAACACGACTTTTGAAGCCTTTTGAGCCCTTCAGAGATGTCCTGTATCATGCAGAGGGAAGCTGAGTGTCTCTGTCTGTAATTTTAGCTGTGCAGAAAAATGCTAAAATAGGCCCCTCCCACTCATATTACAACAGTGGAAAGTCTCAGGAAACTGTTTCTAGGCAAAAATCAAGCCAGCCATGTGGAAAAAAACTAGGCCCCAATAAGTTTTATCACCAAGCATATATAAAAACGATTAAACATGCCAGCAAACGTTTTATATTGCACTTTTATAAGAGTATGTATCTCTGGTAATAAGCCTGATACCAGTCGCTATTAAATCACTGTATTTAGGCTTAACTTACATTAATCTGGTATCAGCAGCATTTTTCTAGCAAATTCCATCCCTAGAAATATGTTAACTGCACATACCTTATTGCAGGATAACCTGCACGCCATTCCCCCTCTGAAGTTACCTCACTCCTCAGAATATGTGAGAACGGCAGTGGATCTTAGTTACTTCTGCTAAGATCATAGAAACCGCAGGCAGATTCTTCTTCTAATGCTGCCTGAGATAAAATAGTACACTCCGGTACCATTTAAAAATAACAAACTTTTGATTGAAGTTAAAAAATTAACTATAATACACCAATCTCCTCTTACTACCTCCATCTCTGTTGAGAGTTGCAAGAGAATGACTGGATATGGCAGTGAGGGGAGGAGCTATATAGCAGCTCTGCTGTGGGTGATCCTCTTGCAACTTCCTGTTGGGAAGGAGAATATCCCACAAGTAATGGATGATCCGTGGACTGGATACACTTAACAAGAGAAAGGTAGTATTTATTGCTATGCAAAATTCTAAAATAGTAAAAAGGTAATGATATTATTAAAACATACAACTCAGAACAGCAGTAAATTGGAAAACATAATTTATGCTTACCTGATAAATTCCTTTCTTCTGTAGTGTGATCAGTCCACGGGTCATCATTACTTCTGGGATATTAACTCCTCCCCAACAGGAAGTGCAAGAGGATTCACCCAGCAGAGCTGCATATAGCTCCTCCCCTCTACGTCACTCCCAGTCATTCGACCAAGGACCAACGAGAAAGGAAAAGCCAAGGGTGAAGTGGTGACTGGAGTATAAATTAAAAAATATTACCTGCCTTAAAACAGGGCGGGCCGTGGACTGATCACACTACAGAAGAAAGGAATTTATCAGGTAAGCATAAATTATGTTTTCTTCTGTTAAGTGTGATCAGTCCACGGGTCATCATTACTTCTGGGATACCTATACCAAAGCAAAAGTACACGGATGACGGGAGGGATAGGCAGGCTCTTTATACAGAAGGAACCACTGCCTGAAGAACCTTTCTCCCAAAAATAGCCTCCGATGAAGCAAAAGTGTCAAATTTGTAAAATTTGGAAAAAGTATGAAGCGAAGACCAAGTTGCAGCCTTGCAAATCTGTTCAACAGAGGCCTCATTCTTAAAGGCCCAAGTAGAAGCCACAGCTCTAGTGGAATGAGCTGTAATCCTTTCAGGAGGCTGCTGTCCAGCAGTCTCATAAGCTAAACGAATTATGCTACGAAGCCAAAAAGAAAGAGAGGTAGCAGAAGCTTTTTGACCTCTCCTCTGCCCAGAGTAAACGACAAACAGAGAAGACGTTTGTCGAAATTCCTTAGTTGCCTGTAAGTAAAATTTTAGAGCACGGACTACATCCAGGTTGTGCAGTAGACGTTCCTTCTTCGAAGAAGGATTTGGGCATAAAGAAGGAACAACAATCTCTTGATTGATATTCCTGTTAGTAACTACCTTAGGTAAGAACCCAGGTTTAGTACGCAGAACTACCTTATCCGAATGAAAAATCAAATAAGGAGAATCACAATGTAAGGCTGATAACTCAGAGACTCTTCGAGCCGAGGAAATAGCCATTAAAAATAAAACTTTCCAAGATAACAACTTTATATCAATGGAATGAAGTGGTTCAAATGGAACGCCCTGTAAAACATTAAGAACAAGGTTTAAACTCCATGGTGGAGCAACCGTTTTAAACACAGGCTTAATCCTGGCCAAAGCCTGACAAAAAGCCTGGACGTCAGGAATTTCTGACAGACGTTTGTGTAACAGAATGGACAGAGCTGAGATCTGTCCCTTTAATGAACTAGCGGATAAACCCTTTTCTAAACCTTCTTGTAGAAAAGACAATATCCTAGGAATCCTAACCTTACTCCAAGAGTAACCTTTGGATTCACACCAATATAGGTATTTACGCCATATCTTATGGTAAATCTTTCTGGTAACAGGTTTCCTAGCCTGTATTAAGGTATCAATAACTGACTCAGAAAACCCACGTCTTGATAAAATCAAGCGTTCAATTTCCAAGCAGTCAGCTTCAGAGAAGTTAGACTTTGATGTTTGAAGGGACCCTGATCAGAAGGTCCTGTTTCAGAGGTAGAGACCAAGGTGGACAGGATGACATGTCCACCAGATCTGCATACCAAGTCCTGCGTGGCCACGCAGGTGCTATTAGAATCACTGATGCTCTCTCTTGTTTGATTCTGGCAATCAATCGAGGAAGCATCGGGAAGGGTGGAAACACGTAAGCCATCCTGAAGTCCCAAGGTGCTGTCAGGGCATCTATCAGGACTGCTTCTGGATCCCTGGATCTGGACCCGTAACGAGGAAGCTTGGCGCTCTGTCGAGACGCCATGAGATCTATCTCCGGTTTGCCCCAACGTCGAAGTATTTGGGCAAAGACCTCCGGATGAAGTTCCCACTCCCCTGGATGAAAAGTCTGACGACTTAAGAAATCCGCCTCCCAGTTCTCCACTCCCGGGATGTGGATTGCTGACAGGTGGCAAGAGTGAGACTCTGCCCAGCGAATTATCTTTGATACTTCCATCATAGCTAGGGAGCTTCGTGTCCCTCCCTGATGGTTGATGTAAGCTACAGTCGTGATGTTGTCCGACTGAAACCTGATGAAACCCCGCGTTGTCAACTGGGGCCAAGCCAGGAGGGCATTGAGAACTGCTCTCAATTCCAGAATGTTTATTGGCAGGAGACTCTCCTCCTGACTCCATTGTCCCTGAGCTTTCAGAGAATTCCAGACGGCACCCCAACCTAGAAGGCTGGCGTCTGTTGTTACAATTGTCCAGTCTGGTCTGCTGAATGGCATCCCCCTGGACAGATGTGGCCGAGAAAGCCACCAAAGAAGAGAATTTCTGGTCTCTTGATCCAGATTCAGAGAAGGGGATAAGTCTGAGTAATCCCCATTCCACTGACTTAGCATGCACAGTTGCAGTGGTCTGAGGTGTAGGCGAGCAAAGGGTACTATGTCCATTGCCGCTACCATTAAGCCAATTACCTCCATGCATTGAGCCACTGACGGGTGTTGAATGGAATGAAGGGTGCGGCAAGCACTTTGAAGTCTTGTTAACCTGTCCTCTGTCAGGTAAATCTTCATTTTTACAGAATCTATAAGAGTCCCCAGGAAGGGAACTCTTGTGAGTGGAACGAGTGAACTTTTCTTTTCGTTCACCTTCCATCCATGTGACCTTAGAAATGCCAGTACTAACTCTGTATGAGATTTGGCAGTTTGAAAGCTTGAAGCTTGTATCAGTATGTCGTCTAGGTACGGAGCTACTGAAATTCCTCGCGGTCTTAGTACCGCCAGAAGAGTGCCCAGAACCTTTGTGAAGATTCTTGGAGCCGTAGCCAATCCGAATGGAAGAGCTACAAATTGGTAATGCCTGTCTAGAAAGGCAAACCTTAGATACCGGTAATGATTTCTGTGAATCGGTATGTGAAGGTAAGCATCCTTTAAATCCACTGTGGTCATGTACTGACCCTCTTGGATCATGGGCAAAATTGTTCGAATAGTTTCCATCTTGAACGATGGAACTCTTAGAAATTTGTTTAGGATCTTTAAGTCCAGGATTGGTCTGAAAGTTCCCTCTTTTTTGGGAACCACAAACAGATTTGAGTAAAACCCCTGTCCCTGTTCCGATCGTGGAACTGGGTGGATTACTCCCATTAACAAGAGCTCTTGTACGCAGCGTAGAAACGCCTCTTTCTTTGTCTGGATTGTTGACAACCTTGACAGATGAAATCTCTCTCTTGGAGGAGAGGATTTGAAGTCCAGAAGGTATCCCTGAGATATTATTTCTAGCGCCCAGGGATCCTGGACATCTCTTGCCCAAGCCTGGGCGAAGAGAGAAAGCCTGCCCCCCACTAGATCCGATCCCGGATCGGGGGCCCTCAATTCATGACGTTTTAGGGGCAGCAGTAGGTTTCCTGGTCTGCTTGCCCTTGTTCCAGGACTGGTTAGGTTTCCAGCCTTGTCTGTAGCGAGCAACAGCTCCTTCCTGTTTTGGTGCAGAGGAAGTTGATGCTGCTCCTGCTTTGAAATTACGAAAGGAACGAAAATTAGACTGTCTAGTCTTAGTTTTGGCTTTGTCCTGAGGCAGGGCATGGCCTTTACCTCCTGTAATGTCAGCGATAATCTCTTTCAACCCGGGCCCGAATAAGGTCTGCCCTTTGAAAGGTATATTAAGCAATTTAGACTTAGAAGTAACATCAGCTGACCAGGATTTTAGCCACAGCGCCCTGCGTGCCTGAATGGCGAATCCTGAATTCTTCGCCGTAAGTTTAGTTAGATGTACTACGGCCTCCGAAATGAATGAATTAGCTAGTTTAAGGACTCTAAGCCTGTCCGTAATGTCGTCCAGAGTAGCTGAACTAATGTTCTCTTCCAGAGACTCAATCCAGAACGCCGCTGCAGCCGTGATCGGCGCAATGCATGCAAGGGGTTGCAATATAAAACCTTGTTGAACAAACATTTTCTTAAGGTAACCCTCTAATTTTTTATCCATTGGATCTGAAAAGGCACAGCTATCCTCCACCGGGATAGTGGTACGCTTAGCTAAAGTAGAAACTGCTCCCTCTACCTTAGGGACCGTTTGCCATAAGTCCCGTGTGGTGGCGTCTATTGGAAACATTTTTCTAAATATCGGAGGGGGTGAGAACGGCACACCGGGTCTATCCCACTCCTTAGAAACAATTTCAGTAATTCTCTTAGGTATAGGAAAAACCTCAGTACTCGTCGGTACCGCAAAATATTTATCCAACCTACACATTTTCTCTGGTATTGCAACTGTGTTACAATCATTCAGAGCCGCTAACACCTCCCCTAGTAATACACGGAGGTTTTCCAGTTTAAATTTAAAATTTGAAATATCTGAATCCAGTCTGTTTGGATCAGAACCGTCACCCACAGAATGAAGTTCTCCGTCCTCATGTTCTGCAACCTGTGACGCAGTATCTGACATGGCCCTAATATTATCAGCGCACTCTGTTCTCACCCCAGAGTGATCATGCTTACCCCTTAGTTCTGGTAATTTAGCCAAAATTTCAGTCATAACAGAAGCCATATCCTGTAATGTGATTTGTAATGGCCGGCCAGATGTACTCGGCGCTACAATATCACGCACCTCCCGAGCGGGAGATGCAGGTACTGGCACGTGAGGCGAGTTAGTCGGCATAACTCTCCCCTCGTTGTTTGGTGAAATTTGTTCAATTTGTACAGATTGACTTTTATTTAAAATAGCATCAATACAGTTAGTACATAAATTTCTATTGGGCTCCACTTTGGCATTGCAACAAATGACACAGATATCATCCTCTGAATCAGACATGTTTAACACACTAGCAAATAAACTTGCAACTTGGAATACAATTCAATTAAAAACGTACTGTGCCTTTAAGAAGCACAGAAAATCTATGACAGTTGAAAATTAATAAATTGAAACAGTTATAGCCTCAATCCTTGTAAACAACACAACTTTAGCAAAGGTTTAATCCCATTAACAAAGATAACAATTTCTGAAAGCAGGAAACAAATTACAGAATAAAAGTTTTTATTTCAGTCAAACTATAATTCTCACAGCTCTGCTGAGAGAAATTACCTCCCTCAAAATAAGTTTGAAGACCCCTGAGTTCTGTAGAGATGAACCGGATCATGCAGGAAATACAATGAGCTGCTGACTGAAATAACTGATGCATAGAAAAAGGCGCCAAAACCGCCCCTCCCCCTCACACACAGCAGTGAGGGAGAACAGAAACTGACAGAAAAAAACAGATTTAAGCAACTGCCAAGTGGAAAAATGGTGCCCAAACATTTATTCACTCAGTACCTCAGCAAATGAAAACGATTTTACATTCCAGCAAAAACGTTAAACATAATTTCTAGTTATTAAACAGCTTTATGTACTTCTTACAGTGTAATTCTCTGAAGTGTAAAGTATACATACATGACATTATATCGGTATGGCAGGATTTTCTCATCAATTCCATTGTCAGAAAATAAAAGCTGCTACATACCTCTATGCAGATTCATCTGCCCGCTGTCCCCTGATCTGAAGATTACCTCTCCTCAGATGGCCGAGAAACAGCAATATGATCTCAACTACTCCGGCTAAAATCATAGCAAAAACTCTGGTAGATTCTTCTTCAAACTCTGCCAGAGAGGTAATAACACACTCCGGTGCTATTTTAAAATAACAAACTTTTGATTGAAGATATAAAACTAAGTATAATCACCATAGCCCTCTCACACCTCCTATCTAGTCGTTGGGTGCAAGAGAATGACTGGGAGTGACGTAGAGGGGAGGAGCTATATGCAGCTCTGCTGGGTGAATCCTCTTGCACTTCCTGTTGGGGAGGAGTTAATATCCCAGAAGTAATGATGACCCGTGGACTGATCACACTTAACAGAAGAAAGTTGTTTAAAATTGCATGCTCTGGCTCTTTGACTCTGTATCTCCTAATGAGCTATTGGCAGCGGGAAAGCGTGCTGAACACCCCTGGCCTGGGGCGGCTTAATCAAGCAAGTTATACTCAGCTACCGGCTCCTTCAAAAGTGCTAAGACATCGCACTTATGTTTGCAGATTGGATACATGGTTTTGAAACTTTGACAAAGTATCAAAAGAAGTAAATGTATATTACAGATCCCATTACCACCCTGATCCTGGGAAACAAAGGTTAAAAGCTCTCCTGGTAGAGCAACAGAACGATAAAATTCAGAAACAACGCTACACCCCATCTGTCTCCTAATCGGGATTCTAATACTAAGGAACACGGTAATTATTGAGAAGCTTACCTGAGCAGTGGACGTGGGTGCTTACAGACACAGGGGCTGCTGCGGCGGAGGTCCGTGGTTTGCCCGGAGCGGACTGACCTAGCGGTTGATCCCTGGGATGGGAGCCCGTGTGACCGGGCTGAACTGACCTGCTGGGGACTGTGTTTGGAGAGGTATCTCTGGCTGGCAATCCACCCCTTTTCTGCTTCACTCGGCCCCTCTCTGCGGCTGTGCATCCGGTACGGCGGAGTGATACTCCCTCTGAACCCTCTGAGACGGCTCGCCGTAAGACACAGCTCCTGTGGATCATCTGACCGGGATATCTGACACCCGAAAGTGCAGTGCTGACTTGCGCTGTGGGGGAACCACTCGAGAAGCGGCCTAACCGGTGTTTGTCTGCCTGTGTTTGAGGAGGAGGGCTGGAATATCAATTACAGTGCTTGCTTCACCTTCAACTCTTTTCTCTCTCCCCACCGATGTTGCGTGGAGAGGTAAAGAATTAAGAACTTCGGCTAAAGAGCCCTCAGAGAACTTGAACCGCTGGAGACACTATTATACCCTATAGGACCAGGGTCAGGTACTATCTTACTATATTCTAGAGCTATTTTTTCTCATAATATAAGAGTGCTGCTTGCTAGCTCTGGCTTGTGGGATCATTGACCATTTATTTTTGTGAAGCTCAAACCACACATTAATATAATTGACTTGATAACTGAACGCTGTAATATAGCCAATATCACTAGCTGCTGAAATTTGACACAATTGTGTATACAGCTATGGCTGCTGCTTAATTGCTTAAAAGGAATATGCAACAGAGCTGCGAAATTTACCAGTGGCTATGATTATATACTCTTGCTAGCTTAGACTGCTTTTTTTGTCTAACAAGATTTATATGTGTATGTGGGTCCATTTGTACGTATGTGTATACGAGTCAGGGTACAAGTGGGCATATGTGGGTCCTACATAAATAGGTCTAAATTTATAACATAATATTGCCCTTGAAAGTGGTTATTTTCCATGTGTGTATGATTACTATTGTTGAATGGAAAGTAGCATTGTTTAAGATAGCACTGCTTAAGAGTATAACGCTATATATATCAAAAGATACTCTATTTTTTCTCTTGAGATATTTAAAGTACCTAAGATAAGTAAAGTATCTTAGGGTGGATACAAGCTTAGGTGAAGGGGAAATAAAGGAGAGAGAAAGAGAAAAGGGATAAGAAAAGTACATCTTTGCAAGCCTGAAACTAATTAAAAAGTTGCTACTGACAATATAGAATTCACAGCACAAAATTTATTTAATTTATCACTTCCCTCACAGTCACTCCCGTCACTGAGTGTTTTTTTTTTTTTTTGTTTTTTGTTTTTTTCTCACACAATCACTATTGTATGGATAAGTTTTTCACTACACATACTAAAATACCTCCCTCCATTATGGCTGGGAGGCAAAGAGAAAAAAGAAATAATAAAACCACACCAGAAATCACAACAGACACCTGTCCCGCTAGCACAAATGTGTCACAGACAAATGAGACTATAGACTTGCAAACCTTAGTTATACAGATCTCTGAAGCCCTTGCACCTAAATTCGACACTCTTAAAGCCGAAATAAAACAAGATATACATACATTAGTAAATGAAGTTCGCCAGTTTTCAAACAGATTAGGAGAAGCCAAACAAAGAATTTCTGATTTAGAAGATAATGTGATAGCCCACAATAGCAAGTTAGACACTATAAACTCTAATCTTACAAAAGTTCAGCTAAAATTGGAAGATATTGAGAATCGGGCTAGACGAAACAATTTCAGAGTTATTGGCATCCCTGAAGAAAAACAATATGAGGATCTTGACAAATTTTTAACAATAACATTGCCACATTTATTGCAAATTCCTCAATCACACCCAAGGATAGTTTTAGAGAGAGCGCACAGATTAGGAAGACAAATGGCAGAGAGTAGAAATCCCAGACCTAGACCAGTCATAGCCAAAGTCCTTAACTATCAGGATAAACTTTTATTATTGCAGTACTTTAAAAAAAATCAGCCTATATTGCTGGATGGAGCTAAAATTATGCTCTTCCAGGATTTCTCTGCAGAAACATCTGCCAAAAGAAGGGACCTGGCCCCGCTATGTACTAAGCTAATAAATCAAGGTCATTGAGCCACTATTATCTACCCAGCAACGTTGAAAATAATAATTAACAACAGCACGCATTTTTTTGAGTCAGCTAGAGAAGCAGAAATATTCATATCAATACAGCTTCCCTCAGAACAAGCTAAGGTTTCAATCTAGTAGGGAGGAACTGGCATTTATTCACAGTTTGACAACAACAATATAGATGGTTATGAGGTTCATGATATTCACACAAGGTCTAGATCATAGATCTTACATTTCTCAATGGTTTTTGTTTTATGTTGGGGTGTCTTGTCATGTCTTGTGTTTTTTCCTTCTTTTCCCCCCTTTTTTTTTTTTTTTGAATATATGTGCTACCCCATTCTTCTTTTTTCTTTTATACAATGATAGATATGATAAACAGTTTTAAATTGGCCTCTTGGAATATTGGGGGTATTACATCACCCATTAAACGTAAAACAATAATAGCACAGTTAAGAAAAATTCAGACAGATATCACATTTTTGCAGGAAACTCACCTTAAAATGCAAGAGGTTCTTAAACTTAAATGTTCTTGGGTGAATGAAGTGCTTGCGTCACCTAGTACCCAAAGGAAGGGAGGGGTAGCGATTTTATTAGGTAAAAAGATAAAATACCAAGTTCTGCACATCAACTCAGATCCAGAAGGGAGGTTCTTAATGGTGAAAATTAAAATTGACCAAATACTTTGTAACATATACGCTCCAAATGTCTTTAGCTTCCCTTTTTGGGAAAAGCTTCAAGCAAATTTACTGTCCTATACAGAAGGCTTTTTGATACTGGGCGGGGACTTTAACATGGCACCACAATTCCCCCTAGATAGGTTAAGGCATAAGAACTCCTCTCTCAGAACCAAAAGGGACAACTTAGAAGCCAAAATGTTTCTCAAGCTTTTTCAGAATCTCTGAGTTAGAGACATATGGAGGTCACATAACCCAGAGTCCAGGGATTTTACTTGCCTTTCTAAGGCGCACAAGTCACTATCAAGAATTGACTTGATTCTTATAGACGAGAGGTTATGCAAAGTAGAACTAGATGTCAAAATTTTACCTATTTGTATCTCGGATCATGCTCCGATGTTTTTAGAGTTTTTCCCGAGTAACCCTACTCCAAGATACTCCAGATTTGTTTTTCCCACTTATCTTGCTTCTGATCTTAAATTTAAAAATTGGCTAAACACTAAGTTCCAGGAATACTCTTCCTTTAACAAAGAATATATTAATCGTCCCATAATTTTTTGGGAAGCCGCCAAGGCAGTTTTGAGAGGAGAAATTTTAGCCTATACTATAAATAGGACAAAAAAATGAGATCTATTTCTAATTCTTATAACTCCTACCTACTAGAAAAAACACCTAGAAATTCGGCAAAATATACTCAAGCGTTAAAGGAAAGAGATTCCTTTTTATTACTTAAGACTACACAGAAAGATCTGAAATTCCAAGCCAAATTATATAGGCATGGGAGCAAATCAGGAAAACTTCTTGCAAAGTTAGTAAAAAGAGATAAGACTTCATCAGTGATTGATTTATTACAGGGAGAAGATAGGACAATAACATCTTCAGAAGATATAATTCAGTCCTTTGTAGAATATTACCAGGACATATATTCCTTGAAAGCCTCAAATTTACAGGTACGGGAATCCTTCTGGGATAGAATTGCATATAACTTGGCACCGGCAGATCTAGTTGAAACTCTTAATCTTCCTATAACTGAGCCCGAGATCTCAAAAGCAATTCTCGCTCTTTCTTTAAATAAAGCCTCGGGCCCTGATGGTTTGCCTAACGAATTTGATAAAATACTTGCCACATCAATATCACCTTATTTACTTTCTTTATATAATGAGATTTATATAAAAGGCATTATTCCCCCACCCAGCTTTTCTGCCTCATTTACAACCCTAATTCTTAAACAGGGGAAAGAGCCTGATAGAAAGGAATCATATAGGCCGATAGCATTACTAAATGCCGATTATAAAATTATGTCCTCCATTATAGCAGATAGGCTTCAACTACTTCTCCCCAGTATTATACATAAAGATCAGGCAGGTTTTATGTCTAAATGAAATTCGTCAGCAAAGATCAGGGAACTTTTTTTAATTATAGATCATTTTAATAAGAAGAGGGACAGGGAGGGGGAGGGAGGCACCCCAGACGCTGCAATCATTGCGATTGACGCGGAGAAAGCATTTGATTCTGTTCATTTTGATCATTTGTTACACTCTCTTCAACAATTCGGTTTACAAGGTAATTTTTTCAATTTTATTGACAATCTATATAAAACAGCTTCTACTAGAATATTAGCTAATGGCTTAATTTCTTCAAATATTTTTCTCAAGAGAGGTACTCGTCAGGGGTGTCCTCTCTCCCCCCTCCTTTTCAATATCTCAATTGAGCCCTTTGCCATGTATGTCAGACAACATCTTGATGGTATTAAGATTGGTGAGAAAGAGATGAAATTAGCATTATATGCTGATGATATTTTAATATATACGTCTAAAACATCTATTAATGTCCCCAAACTTATATCAATCATCGAACAATTTGGGGCTTTTTCTGGTTACAGAGTGAATACGTCGAAATCCGAATTACTATGGATTAATCAATCCAAGGACTCTATGGGTAATATTCCATTTAAAATAGTGACTAGTTCTTTTAGATTAACAAACAAAACAGAATAAAAAGATACACTGCGATCCTTAAAAGCATAAACTTTTAATTCTTCATTATCTCCATACAGTGCAAAGTATCCATAAAAGGCAACAGGGTTTTAAAAGCAAAAGAATAGACAGCACATTTTCAGGAACCAGTTCTTTTAGATACCTAGGTATCATGATCTCCTCCAATCCAGATATGTGGTATAATCTTAATATACCTCCGGTATTGAATAAAATCAAAGAAAATCTGAAAAATTGGCAAAACCTTCCTCTATCTTTGTCGGGTCGTATTGCCCTATACAAAATGGTCTGCCTTCCGAAGATACTATATATTTTACAAAATACTCCTTTGATTCTTAAAGGTAAAGATGTCTTAATATTTAACATTGCACTGAGAAAATTTATTTGGCAGAATAAAAAGCCCAGAATCTCGCTAACTAAATTGTCTCTTCCCAGAGAGTATGCGGGGCTAGCTTTGCCAGATATTAAACTTTATAACTTTGCCTTCTTGACCCGTCTGATCTTGGATTGGATGTCAGAAAGAGACTATGTCACTAATAATGAACTGGAAAAAAATATTCTATACCCATATACCCCTTTAGCTGTACTTCATTGCACTAGGAACTCTCTACCGAAAGAGGTGAAAAAAATGAAAACAATGTTTAATCCTTTACTAGCCTGGTGGAGAGTGTGTAAACTCCTCAATATTGAACAAGGAATATCTAAACATATGCCAATAGTAGGCAACTCTCAATTTCAAGCGGGTCTTTATTTGTCCCCTTTCCAGAGATGGGAGGCACTGGGTTTGGGGAAAATTTATCAATTGTTGGATTTTGAAAGGAAGTGTATAAAAACTTTTGGTACTCTGAGAGAGGAGTTCAAATTATCCCATAAAGAGTTCTTCGCCTACCTACAAGTAAGACACTTTGCCCTAAACTTAGTTGATAAATTTGGTTGGACTTGGTCATTGGGGAATATAGAGAAATGGCTAATTTTAGCTAAAAATGGCCTAATGTCAGTTTCCCCCATATACTGAGACCTAAATTCCTTAAAAGGCAACTCCAGCTTGGAAAAAATATTTGATAACTGGGTGGTGGCTTTATCGCAAAACTTGGGGGATATTAGATTAATCCAGTATTCACTATCTGAGGTCTCAAGAATTACTCTCTCTTCCTCTTGGAGAGAATAACATATAAGATTTTTACTCCTGAAAAAGCCGTGCGGTGCAGGAACACTGAATTCAACCTATGCCCTAGATGTTCTTTACCATCGGCCAATCTTGTACATATGCTTTGGAATTGTCCAAAAATTCAACAGTTTTGGCTGAAGGTACAATATTGGCTTAACACATTAGGAATTTTCCCTTTGACCCTCTTGCCAGCACACATTATTTTCCTGTGGAAAGAACCGGAGGATCGACAAGTAAATACTAAAATCGTTAACTTAGCTATTTTTTATTTTTATTTTTTTTTAAACGTTTTTATTGAGGTTATGCGAAAAACCAATACAGCTTATGCAAAATAATATCGTACAAAACATGCATAAATGGTACATTTCACATATACTACTTCCATCTGAATAAGTAAAATCTGCAGCATAGGTTATACTATGGAAGAGTCAGGAACCCCTTTTCTATAAGTATATGATAAAATGGATTAACAAGATATATTTCAAGCAACAATGACAGTACAAATGCTGAGCAAGGTGAGTTTCCTCACTTAGTATGTAGGCACCCTCTGTACTTACTCTAGGAGAGGAAAGTGGGAAATGTGAGTGGTCCTATAAAAATATAGTGAATGAACACTTATGCTGTTAAATAATATTAACATTGCAGGGGTCCTTTCTAGAATTAAATAATGTAGTAAGATATGTAGGAATAATGCAATAATCGGTAGATATATAAACATACATGGTAAACAGAATGCAATGATCGATATATATATATATATAAACATATATGGTAAACAGCAACTAGTAACCAAGAGGTCACTAGTTAAATATTTAGAAAACACAGTAGAATATATAGGTATGGTGCAGTATAGAAAACATGGTGACTTAGAGTAGGATGGCAATTAGTATGTCAAACAATAGATACAGTAAGGGCGCCATTCCTGTACTAACATAATATGATATATAGATATGGTATAATATTAATTATGCGGTATGGGTAAGATAAACCGCGCAGAGAATTCTCCCAGATTGGGAGACTTATTGTGGGGGATGGTGGGGGGGGGGAGGTGGGAGTAGAATAAAGTAGATAATTAAATGGTAAATATGTTCCATATAATGGTATCCATAGGTTTAGTAATCATAATGAGGATACTGAAGAAGAAAAGGGTAGCCTTGCTTATGAGCAGCAATACCTTGCTAAACTCTCAAGTACAGGTAAGGGCTTGCACCTAGCTAAAATGAAGGGAAAGAGGGCTTTGCTGCCTCGGCCGCTGGCAGCCCAACCCCCATATAGTAATATCACTAATATTATCCTAAGGGCTTGGCATAGGAGTGAGGCGGAAAATTAAACTTGGTGACCTATACACTGCAAGAGGCAATATTGAGAGAAAACAGGGTGCGTATAAAGGAAATTTACTCAGCTAACTAGTATGAATGGTCAGTCCTGCTGACCTAATTAGATAGTAGATTTTATGATGAGAAGCTGCATATTTCATGAACATATCTGTGAGTGCAAAAAACAAGGAATCAGTGTATCTAAGACAAAATGCAACATAGCATCTAAGATAATCATATACAGATAACATAGCATCTAGATTTCACCAGCATTCTGGTAGGTGCACCTAAAACAGTAGACAATTATTACATAAAGCTGATCCCTATAAATACTATAGAGTAGGATGGCCCTGTGTTAGAAAGCCACCCATGGGTAGACAAGGTAACCTGAGAAGTGATGTGTTATGAAATATAAAATACTGTAAACATGCAATAGTGAGAACCAGAACCTGTATATAAGGTAAGAGCCTTTACAAAATATTACCACTAAAGTAGAGAAAAAAACGTTACACTACAAGTATCACTCACTAAACCATAATAGCAATCACAGCTTTAACAAAAAGGTATAGTGGCATAAATGCTTGAATTTAGGTAAGGGGTTGATAGGACGTGTCTAGGTATCATTGAAGCAGTCTCATATAGCCAGGCTGGATGAGAGAAGTCACTATGATGAGGTGTGCCCAGATGGGGATTTCCTTACCCCACACCGGACCGAAAAGCTGGATAAAGTCTCTGGGTCACCATATTGAGGCTATGGATCGTAGCAAATGGGCTATATCGGGTAAGGCAGTCCGGAGGTGAGAGAAGTTCAAGCAGGAGGTGGGAATGTCCATTCCAGTCTGCACAATGATGCGCCGAGTGCTGTAAGAGAGGCTTTGGGGCACAATGTGGAATATACGGGCCCGGTGTCAAGATGAGCAAGTGTGCATCATGCCACTTAGGGGTTCTGTCTGTGCGGCAAAACAACAAGGCTGGGTAAAGCGCTCTAGATGCGGTCACACTAACCTGAGGTAAAGCTCCTAGAGTAGCGGGAGCAGTCCCCAAACCTCCGGCTGGCATGTGATCACGCTGGGCCTCTTTGTCATCAGGGTTGAGTGGTTGAATAGTGCGGACTATGTTCTGTGTCACTGACTGCTTAGGCTCCGATAAAAAATGGCACCCGGTTATAGCACTGCACCTCTCCAAGAAGACGTGTATTTGTGACATAATACGATCCACTTCCTCCATTCTTATGTAGATTAGTGACTTCTCGTCCCAAGGCTTCCAAGTAGCAAGTTTGCCAATGGCGTGTCCTAGGTTGCACGCTTCAGGGTTCTGGAGGCCGGTATTTGTAGTAATGCTCCCCTTCAGCAAAGTTATTGATGGTAGTCGAGGCTTCACAACCTCCTTGGCAGTGAAATAGCTGAATATTTGAGCACAGACAGTCGCTAATTTTATGTTTTATATATCTTATGGATAGAGCTGCAGAGAAGTGCGACCGTCTGGCTTCACAGCTGGCTCTGCCCCTAACTTAGCTATTTTAGCAGCAAGATACTTCATTCTTAAAAAATGGAAAAATAGGGCAACCCCCAGTATCCAAGAGGTTAAAAACTGCCTTAAAAAACAGTGTATTCTTGAACAGATAGACACTAATCTGGAAGATGAAAGGGACATCATTTCGTTTTTCAGAAAGTGGTCTGTTTTTATCAGATCTTTTCCTTTGAATGAAATTGACAGTTTAATATACCCATTCAGAAATACTGAATTGGTTTTGCTTGGCCTATGGTAATATTTTACTTTTTCTTACGAACTGTTTTTTTCCCTCCCTTTTAATTTTTTTTTTTTTTTTGTATTGTTCAGTTTTGTTGTGTCTTGTTGAGTGTTGTAATAGTTATGTCGAGTTGTAACTGTTTTTTGTCAAGGGGGGGAATAAAGAAAATGGAAAAATGTATCTCAACAGTTAATGATGAAGATCGAGGAATATTAGATTGATACCATATGTTAAGATTAATAGAGGTTGAAAGCCCTTAAAATTTACAGAAGGGGTTTATTCTTTTCTTATTGTTTTTTTTTGGGCACATCATGATATGAAATGAGAATTATTGTTTGGTTTCTAATTATTTGTATTGCCCTTTCTTTATGTTGTTTCCCCTGAAATTGCATGAAATCTTATAAGTCTGTTGAAATACAATAATAAAGATAAAAATAAAAAAAATAAAAAAACATACAACTCAATATAAAATATATATATATCTTATATTTGACCGGTTATGCACATAGATATCAGTATCCACCTTGTATTTGCAGATTTCATGCACATTGAGAATTTGATGATTTATAGCGCTTGGATAATAGAAATGTCCTTTTACTTAACTGTATATGTAAAGTCCTTATCTTAGGTGTAGCAAACAGATACTATATGTCATATATAGACACATTTCGTAGGCAAATTTATCCTAATAGATTGTAGCCCAAATATTTAGATAAGAAATTCCAGTTGTATAAAATGGCTTTATAAAAGGCTTTATAACAGCTTATATTATCCCCAAAGGAGTACCATTTAGTGTGGTACTCCTTTGAGGATAATATAACCTGTGGGGTTTTTTTTTCTTCCCCCCCCCATTTATAAAGTTTGCAAAATGTTCTTTGTCCCTCGGAGCATGTGTTTGCTATTTTCCATTGACATGTGTAGTATGCGCCGGTGACATCATTGGCTCTGCGTGAATGTGCTTATTCAGTGCACATAAAAGCTACAGTATGTACAGTGTCTTCCAGAGCATGCAGCTAGCTGCCACCTGCGTTTATACACCAACGCACAGAGGGAAAGTGTTTATCAAAGTATTTCTGTTGTTCCTGATTTTTAAGACTTTTGTAACTGTGGGTGCATTGAATGAATTCCCCTTGGATTCTAATTTGTTTGGCTTACTTTATAGTTACTGTCATTTGTTTTATAAAAACACATAATCCCCCCAAAAAAAGGCTTTATAGGTAGAGTGGAATTATTTTAACATTAGATTATCAGTTAATAGAAATTTCTATATATATTTTATATACAACTTTGCAGGTGCACATTACTTGAAGGAGAACAGCTCCAGCTTTACTGTCGATACAGCCGTTTTTCCCTTTTATATTGTTATATGTACTCTGCAAAGACACACAGGCATACAATAGCTAGTGCACAACGCTCACATTGTGCTAAACAATTGCTGCACCTTGATTGGGTAAAATGAAACAGTCACTCACAATGAGGGAGTTCCCCTTCTGGCCATGGGCAGTAGGAATGTGGTAGTGAAATTTAAGGCATTTCAAAGAGACAAATTTAAAAGGAAGAGTTCTTAAAAATTGTCATTCATTTTATTTGATATAATCTTAAACTACTTAGTTTCATGTACTTTATCATCTGGTAAGCTTTTTAGAGTTTGCAATTTAACATAGATAGTGGTTCTTTAAGAAGTAAAAATATATAGTACACACCTTGTTATTGCTAGACACTTCTGTTGCCATGCTATAGAACATATAAGCCAAGTCTACCATTGTTTTCCCAACAGCAAACCCCATCCACCACTTGTCTTATTTGGAGGAGACAATCAAGGCTCAAGTCTGCTGACTACAAGGCTAGCCAGGTTCATAATGCTATTATAAAGTGAATTGTTTTTCAGTTGCTATGTGTAAAAGCCAATTAGAGAAAGACATGTAGCAGAGTTAGCCCTGAGAAGTATGCAGTGAGCCAAATAATTTATGAGAATGAGAAAAACCCACAATTCTCAGAGCTAAAAATACATAAGAATAGTAGGAAGGCTCATTTGCAAATTTCTAAGCCCTTTGATTCTGCCTCTTATCTCAGTGCTTTTTGACAGTTATTCACAGCTAGACAGTGCTAGTTCATGTGTGCCATATAGCTAACAATGTGCTTACTCCCGTGGAGTTACTTATGAGTCAGCACTGATTGGCTAAAATGCAAGTCTGTCAAAAGCACTTAGGTAAGGGGGCAGTCTGCAGAGGTTTAGATACGAGGTAAAAACATAATTTATGCTTACCTGATAAATTTATTTCTCATGTAGTGTATCCAGTCCACGGATCATCCATTACTTATGGAATATATTCTCCTTCCCAACAGGAAGTTGCAAGAGTCCACCCACAGCAAAGCTGCTATATAGCTCCTCCCCTAACTGCCATATTCAGTCATTCGACCGAAAACATGCAGAGAAAGGAAAAACCATAGGGTGCAGTGGTGACTGTAGTTCAAATGAAAAAATTACCTGCCTTAAAGTGACAGGGCGGGCCGTGGACTGGATACACTACAAGAGAAATAAATTTATCAGGTAAGCATAAATTATGTTTTCTCTTGTTAAGTGTATCCAGTCCACGGATCATCCATTACTTATGGAATACCAATACCAAAGCTAAAGTACACGGATGATGGGAGGGACAAGGCAGGTACTTAAACGGAAGTTGCCACTGCCTGTAAAAAAAACCCTTTCTCCCAAAAATAGCCTCCGAAGAAGCAAGGTATCAAATTTGTTAAATTTGAAAAAGTATGAAGCGCAGACCAAGACTCCGTCTTGTAAATCTGTTCAACAGAAGCCACATTTAAAAAAGGCCCAAGTGAAAACCACAGCTCTAGTAGAATGAGCTGCAATCCCTTCAGGAGGCTGCTGTCCAGCAGTCTCATAAGCTAAATTAATTATGCTTTTTAACCAAAAAGACAGAGAGGCTGCTGAAGTCTTTTGACCTCTCCTCTGTCCAGAATAGACAACAAACAAGGTGAACGTTTGATGAAAACTGTAGTAACTTGTAAGTAAAACTTTAAAGCACAAACCACGTCCAATATTGTGTAATAGACGTTCCTTCTTTGAGGAAGGATCAGGATACAAGCATGGAACAACTATCTCTTGAGTGATGTTCTTGTTAGATACCACTTTAGGAAAAAACCCAGGTTGGTACGCAGGACTACCTTATCCATACGAAGGACCAGATAAGGAGAATCAAATTGTAACACAGATAACTTGGAGACTCTACGAGTCGAGGAAATAGCTACCCAAAAGGAACTTTCCAAGATAAAGATTGATATCTATGGAACAAAAAAGGTTCAAACGGAACTTCTTGAAGAGCCTTAAGAACCAGGTTTAAGCTCCATGGTGGAGCAACAGTTTTAAACACAGGCTTGGATCTAACCAAAGCCTGACCAAATGCCTGAACGTCTAGAATACCTGCCAGACGCTGGTGCATAAAAATAGACAGAGTAAAAATCCGTCCCTTTTAAGGAATTAGCTGACAACCCTTTTCTCAAAAACATCTTGGAGAAAAGATAATATCCTGGGAATCCAGGCTTTACTCCATGAGTAACCCTTGGATTCATAACAATCAGATATTTACACCATATCTATGTTCAATTTTCCTAAAGACAGGCTTTCATGTCTGTATTTAAGGTATCAATGACTGACTCTGAGAAGCCATGCTTTGATAACATCAAGCGTTCAGTCTCCAGGCAGTCCATCTCAGATTGATTCTATTTAGATGGTTGAAAGGACCCTGAGGTAGAGGGACCTGTCTCAGAAGCAGAGACCGTGATGGAAAGGATGACATGTCCACCAGATCTGCATACCAGGTCCTGCGTGGCTACGCAGGCGCTGTCAAAAACACCAAAGCCCTCTCCTGCTTGGTCTTGACCTCCGGAGGAAATCCCACTCCCCCGGAAGAAAAGTCTGACGACTTAGAAAATCCACCTCCCAGTTCTTAACACCTGGGATATGGATAGCTGATAGACAAGAGTGAGTCTCTGTCCAGTGAATTATTGTAAGAATTCTAACATCACTAGGGAACTTCTGTTCCCCCTTGATGGCTGATGTAAGCCACAGTCGTGTATATTGTCCGACTGAGTATGATGTACCTCAGAGTTGCTAACTGAGGCCGAGTCTGAAGAGCATGGAATATCACTCCCAGAATAGTTATTAGAAGGAGGGTCTCCTCCTAAGTCCACTATCCCTGAGCCTTCAGGGAGTTCCAGACTGCATCCCAACCTAAAAAGCTGGCATCCATTGTAACAATTGTCCCATCTGACCTGCGGAAGGTCATACCCTTGGACAGATGGACCCGACATAGTCACCAAAGAAGAGAATCTCTGGCCTCTTGGTCCAGGATCAACAGGGGGACAAATCTGTGTAATCCCCGTTCCTCTGACTGAGCATGCATAGTTGCAGCGGTCTGAAATGTAGACGTGCAAACGGTACTATGTCCCTTGCCGCTACCTATTAAGCCGATTTCATTCATGTACTGAGCCACCGAAGGGCGCGGATGGGATGAAAAACACGGCAGAAATTTAGAAACTTTGACAACCTGGACTCCGTCAGGTAAATTTTCATTTCTACAGAATCTATCAGAGTCCCTAGGAGGGAAACCCTTGAGATTGGGGATAGAGAACTCTTTCCTTGTTCACTTTCCACCCATGTGATCTCAGAAATGCCAGTACTACGTCCGTATGAGACTTGGCAATTTGGATGTTTGACGCCTGTATCAGGATGTCGTCTAACTAAGGGGCCACTTCTATGCCCCGCGGCCTAAGGACCGCCAAAGCGACCCCAGAACCTCCATAAAGATTCTTGGGGCTGTAGATATCCCAAAGGAAAGAGCTACAAACTGGTAATGCCTGTCTAGAAAGGCAAACCTGAAAAACGAAGGTGATCTTTATGCATGACAATGTGAGGATAAGCATCCTTCAAATCCATTGTAGTCCTCTATTGACTCTCCTGGATCATAGTTAAGATGGTACGAATAGTTTCCATCTTAAATGACGGAATTCTGAGGAATTTGTTTAAGATCTTTAGATCCAAAATAGGTCTGAAGGTTCCCTCACCTTGGGAACCACAAACAGATTTGAGTAAAAACTCTGTCCCTGTTCCTCTCTTGGAACTGGATGGATCTCGTACACAATGTAAGAATGCCTCCTTCTTTATCTGGTTTGCAGATAATTGTGAAAGGCGAAATCTCCCCTTTTTTTGGGGGGGAATCTTTGAAATCCAGAAGATATCTCTGGGATATAAATTCCAATGCCTAGGGATCCTGGGCATCTCTTGCCCACGCCCGGGCGAAGAATGAAAGTCTGCCCCCTATAGGATCCGTTACCGGATAGGGGTCCGTTCCTTCATGCTGCCTTAGAGGCAGCAGCAGGCTCCTTGGCCTGCTTATCTTTGTTCCAGGTCCAATTGTCTCCAGACCGCCTTGGGCTGAGCAAAAATTCCCTCTTGTTTTGCCTTAGAGGAAGTGGATGCCACACCTGCCCTGAAGTTTTAAAAAGGCACGAAAATTAGACCTTTTTTGGCCCTTGATTCCTATCCTGAGGAAGGGCATGACCTTTTCCTCCAGTGATATAAGCAATAATCTCCTTCAAACCAGGCCCGAATAGGGTCTGCCCCTTGAAGGGAAGTTAAGTAGCTTATTTATTAAAGTCACGACAGCTGACCATGATATAAGCCATAGCGCTCTGCGCGCCAGTATAGTAAAAAACAGAATTCTTAGCCGTTAGTCTAGTCAAATGAACAAAGGCATCAGAAAACAAAGGAATTGGCTAGCATAAGCTTGTCAAATATATTCATCCAATGGAGTCGCTAACTGTACAGCCTCATCAAGAGACTCAACCCAGAACGCCACAGCAGCAGTGACAGAAGCAATGTATGCAAGGGGCTGCAGGATAAAACCCTGTTAAATAAACATTTTTTTATCCATTGGATCTAAAAAGCACAACTGTCCTCGCCAGAGGTAGTGGTACGCTTAGCTAGAGTAGAAACTCTTCTCTCCACCTTAGAAACTGTCTGCCAGAAGTCCCGTGGTGGTAACTATTAGAAAACATTCTTCTAAAAAATAGGAGGGGAAGAGAACGGCACACCTGGTCTATCCCATTCCTTATTAAAAAAAAATTTAGTAAACCTCTTTAGGTATTGGAAAAACATCAGTACACACCGGCACTGCATATTATTTATCCAGTCTACACAATTTCTCTGGCCCTGCGATTGTACACATTCATTCAGAGCAGCCAAAGCCTCCCTGAGCAACAAGTGGAGGTTCTCAAGCATAAATTTTAAATGTAGAAATATCAGAATCAGGTTAAATCATCTTCCCTGAGTCAAAAAAAAAAAAAAATCACCCACAGACTAAGCATATTGTGAGGTAGTATAATACATGGTTCTTAAAGCGTCTGTATGCTCTGTATCTACCCCCAGAGCTATCTGCTTTCCTTTAATTTCAGGTAGTCTGACTAATACTGCTGCCAGAGTATTATTCACCACCTTTGCCATGTCTTGTAAAATAAACGCTATGGACGCCCTTGATGTACTTGGCGCCATTTGAGCGTGAGTGCCTGAAGCGGGAGTCGAAGGGTCTGACACGTGGGGAGAGTTAATCGGCATAACTTTCCCCTCGACAGAATCCCCTGGTAAAATAAACGCTATGGGTGCCCTTGATGTACTTGGCGCCATTTGAGCGTGAGTCCCTAAAGCGGGAGTCAAAAGGTCTGACACGTGGGGAGAGTTAGTCGGCATAACTACCCCCACGACAGAATCCTCTGGTGATAATGTTTTTAAAGACAAAAAATGATCTTTATTGTTTAACATGAAATCAGTACATCTGGTACACATTCTAAGATGGGGTTCCACCATGGCCTTAAAACATAATGAACACAGAGCTTCTTCTATGTCAGACATGTTAGAACAGACTAATAATGAGACTAATAAGCTTGGAAAACACTTTAAATCAAGTTAACAAGCAAATATATAAAACGTTACTGTGCCTTTAAGAGAAACACATTTTGTCAAAATTTGAAAAACAGTGAAAAAAAGGCAGTAAAACAAACGAAATTTTTACAGTACATGTAATAAGGTAACAGAGCATTGCACCCACTTGCAAATGGATGATAAACCCCTTAATGCAAAAAACAGATAAAAAAAACGACATAGACGTTTTTTAAAAACAGACACAACAAAAACTGCCACAGCAGAGCTGTGGATTACCTTCCCTAAAAACGATTTTGGAAGTCTTTTTAGCCCTTTAGAAATGTCCTGTAGTATTCATGGGACTGCTGAGGGAATCTGGATAATTCATTTTGTAATTTTAACTGCGCAAAAAAGCGCTAAATTAGGCCCCTCCCACTCATATTACAACAGTGGGAAGCTTCAGTTAACTGTTTCTATGCAAAATTTAAGCCAGCCATGTGGAAAAAACTTAGGCCCCAATAAGTTTTATCACCAAACATATGTTAAAAAACGATTAAACATGCCAGCAAAGGTTTTAAAACACATTTTTACAAGAGTATGTATCTCTATTAATAAGCCTGATACCAGTCGCTTTTACTGCATTTAAGGCTATACCAACATTACAGTGTTATCACCAATGTACGTTAAAAAACGATTAAACATGCCAGCAAACGTTTTAAAACACATTTTTATAAGAGTATGTATCTCTATTAATAAGCCTGATACCAGTCGCTATCGCTGCATTTAAGGCTTTACTTACATTACTTCGGTATCAGCAGTATTTTCTTAGTCAATTCCATTCCTAGAAAAATATTTTACTGCACATACCTTATCTGCAGGAAAACCTGCACGCCATTCCCCCTCTGAAGTACCTCACTCCTCAGAATGTGTGAGAACAGCAAATGGATCTCAGTTACGTCTGCTAAGATCATAGAAAAACGCAGGCAGATTCTTCTTCCAAATACTGCCTGAGATAAACAGCACACTCCGGTGCCATTTAAAAATAACAAACTTTTGATTGAAGAATAAACTAAGTATAAATCACCACAGACTCTCACGACCTCCTATCTATGTTGAGGCTTGCAAGAGAATGACTGAATATGGCAGTTAGGGGAGGAGCTATATAGCAGCTTTGCTGTGGGTGGACTCTTGCAACTTCCTGTTGGGAAGGAGAATATATTCCATAAGTAATGGATGATCCGTGGACTGGATACACTTAACAAGAGAAAAGTATATTAATATAACCGTGTTGGTTATGCAAAACTGGGGAATGAGTAATAAAGAGATTATATTTTTAAACAATACTAATTCTGAGGTAGACTGTCCCTTTAATTATAACAACCTTTTATATTGAACCATGGCTCCCAGAATTGTTACGTTATGTGCAAAAACATAATTTATGTAAGAACTTACCTGATAAGTTAATTTCTTTCATATTGGCAAGAGTCCATGAGCTAGTGACATATGGGATATACAATCCAACCAGGAGGGGTAAAGTTTCCCAAACCTCTAAATGCCTATAAATACACCCCTCACCACACCCACAATTCAGTTTAACGAATAGCCAAGAAGTGGGGTGATAAAGAAAGGAGTAAAAAGCATCAACAAAAGGAATTTGAAAATAATTATGCTTTATACAAAAAATCATAACCACCACAAAAAGGGTGGGCCTCATGGACTCTTGCCAATATGAAAGAAATGAATTTATCAGGTAAGTTCTTACATAAATTATGTTTTCTTTCATGTAATTGGCAAGAGTCCATGAGCTAGTGACGTATGGGATAGCAATACCTAAGATGTAGAACTCCACGCAAGAGTCACTAGAGGGAGGGATAAAATAAAAACAGCCATTTTCCGCTGAAAAAAAAAAATCCACAACCCAAAATATGAGTTTTAATCTCATAAATGAAAGGAAAAAACTTAAATCAGAAGCAAAAGAATCAAACTGATACAGCTGCCTGAAGAACTTTTCTACCAAAAACTGCTTCCGAAGAAGCAAATACATCAAAATGGTAGAATTTAGTAAATGTATGCAAAGAAGACCAAGTTGCAGCTTTGCAAATCTGATCAACTGAAGCTTCATTCTTAAAAGTCCACGAAGTGGAGACTGATCTAGTAGAATGAGCTGTAATTCTCTGAGGCGGGGCTTGACCCGACTCCAAATAAGCTTGATTAATCAAAAGCTTTAACCATGAAGCCAAGGAAACGGCAGCCTTCTGACCTTTCCTGGAACCAGAAAAGATAATAGACTAGAAGTCTTCCTGAAATCTTTAGTAGCTTCAACATAATATTTCAGAGCTCTCACCACATCCAAAGAATGTAAAGATCTCTCCAAAGAATTCTTAGGATTAGGACACAAAGAAGGAACAACAATTTCTCTATTAATGTTGTTAGAATTTACAACCTTAGGTAAGAATTTAAATGAAGTCTGCAAAACTGCTTTATCCTGATGAAAAATCAGAAAAGGAGATTCACAAGAGAGCTGATAATTCAGAAACTCTTCTAGCAGAAGAGATGGCCAAAAGAAACAACACTTTCCAAGAAAGTATTTTAATGTCCAAAGAATGCATAGGCTCAAATGAAGGAGCCTGCAAAGCCTTCAAAACTAAATTAAGACTCCAAGGAGGAGAGATTGATTTAATGACAGGCTTGATATGAACCAAAGCCTGCACAAAACAATGAATATCAGGAAGTTTAGCAATCTTTCTGTGAAATAAGACAGAAAGAGCAGAGATTTGTCCTTTCAAGGAACTTGCAGACAAACCTTTATCCAAACCATCCTGAAGAAACTGTAAAATTCTAGGAATTCTAAAAGAATGCAAAGAGAATTTATGAGAGGAACACCATGAAATGTAAGTTTTCCAGACTCGATAATAAATCTTTCTATAAACTGATTTACGAGCCTGCAACATAGTATTAATCACAGAGTCAGAAAAACCTCTATGACAAAGCACTAATCGTTCAATTTCCATACCATCAAATTCAATTATTTGAGATCCTGATGGAAAAACGGACCTTGAGATAGAAGATCTGGCCTTAATGGAAGTGGCCAAGGTTGGCAACTGGACATCAGAACAAGATCCGCTGGAGCCACCAGCAGCACAAATGATTGCTCCATGATGATCTTGGAGATTGAAGAAGAACTAGAGGCGGGAAAATATAAGCAGGTTGATAACACCAAGGAAGTGTCAATGCATCCACTGCTTCCGCCTGAGGATCCCTGGACCTGGACAGGTACCTGGGAAGTTTCTTGTTTAGATGAGATGCCATCAGATCTATTTCTGGAAGACCCCACATCTGAACAACTTGAGAAAACACATCTGGATGGAGAGACCACTCTCCTGGATGTAAAGCCTGACGACTGAGGTAATCCGCTTCCCAATAGTCTATAACTGGGATATGAACTGCAGAAATTAGACAGGAGCTGGATTCCGCCCAAACAAGTATCCAAGATACTTCTTTCATAGCTTGAGGACTGTGAGTCCCACCCTGATGATTGACATATGCCACAGTTGTGATATTGTCTGTCTGAAAACAAATGAACGGTTCTCTCTTCAACAGAGGTCAAAACTGAAGAGCCCTGAGAATCGCGCGGAGTTCCAAAATATTTATTGGTAATCTCGCCTCTTGAGATTTCCAAACCCCTTGTGCTGTAAGAGATCCCCAAACAGCTCCCCAACCTGAAAGACTCACATCTGTTGTGATCACAGTCCAGGTTGGACGAACGAAAGAGGCCCCTAGAATAATGCGATGGTGATCTAACTACCAAGTCAGAGATAGTCGAACATTGGGATTTAAGGATATTAATTGTGATATCCTTGTATAATCCCTGCACCATTGGTTCAGCATACAAAGCTGGAGAGGTCTCATATGAAAACGAGCAAAAGGGATTGCGTCCGATGCTGCAGTCATGAGACCTAAAACTTCCATGCACATAGCCACTGAAGGAAATGACTGAGACTGAAGGTTCCGACAAGCTGCAACCAATTTCAAACGTCTCTTGTCTGTTAGAGACAGAGTCATGGACACTGAATCTATCTGGAAACCTAAAAAGGTGACCCTTGTCTGAGGAATCAAGGAACTTTTTGGTAAATTGATCCTCCAACCATGTCTTTGAAGAAACAACACTAGCTGATTCATGTGAGATTCTGCAGAATGTAAAGACTGAGCTAGTACCAAGATATCGTCCAAATAAGGAAACACTGCAATACCTTGCTCTCTGATTACAGAGAGTAGGGCACAGAGAACCTTTGAAAAGATTCTTGTAGCTGTCGCTAGGCCAAAAGGAAGAGCAACAAATTGGTAATGCTTGTCTAGAAAAGAGAATCTCAGGAACTGATAGTGATCTGAATGAATCGGAATATGAAGATATGCATCCTGTAAGTCTATTGTGGACATATAATGCCCTTGCTGAACAAAAGGCAGAATAGTCCTTATAGTCACCATCTTGAAAGTTGGTACTCTTACATATCGATTCAAAATTGAATCCATTGATTTTGGACCGAATTGATCCAAACATCTTTGAAAAATCTTAATCTGCCCCCTACCAGCTGAGCTGGAATGAGGGCTGCACCTTCATGCGGATTTGGGGGCTCACTTTGATCTCTTAAATGGCTTGGATTTATTCCAATTTGAGGAAGGCTTCCAATTGGAAACAGATTCCTTGGGGGAAGGATTAGGTTTCTGTTCCTTATTTTGTCGAAAGGAACGAAAACGGTTAGAAGCTTTAAATTTACCCTTAGGTCTTTTATCCTGAGGCAAAAAAACTCCCTTCCCCCCAGTGACGGTTGAAATTATTGAATCCAACTGAGAACCAAATAACTTATTACCTTGGAAAAAAAGAGATAGCAATCTGGACTTAGAAGTCATGTCAGCATTCCAAGATTTAATCCACAAAGCTCTTCTAGCTAAAATAGCTAAAGACATAGATTTAACATCAATTTTGATGATATAAAAAATGACATCACAAAAAAAATGATTAGCATGTTGAAGCAAGCGAACAATGCTAGTCAAATCAGAAACCAATTCTTGTTGCGCTAAATGTTGCAACCAAAAAGTTGATGCAGCTGCAACATCAGCCAAAGAAATTGCAGGCCTGAGAAGATGACCTGACTATTAATAAGCTTTCCTTAGATAAGATTCAAGTTTCCTATCTAAAGGATCTTTAAAAGAAGTACTATCTTCCGTAGGAATAGTAGTACGTTTAGCAAGAGTAGAGATAGCCCCATCAACTTTGGGGATCTTTTCCCAAAACTCTAAAGAAACTGCTGGCAAAGGATACAATTTTTTAAACCTTAAAGAAGGAATAAAAGAAATTTGCGTCAACTAACGTAACTTTGCGCCAAAAAAAATCTCGCCCCAAGAATGACGCAATAAACTTTGGCATTTTGCGCCCTCGTGAGCCTAATTATGCCTGCAAATTTAAAAGACAGTCAAATGAAAAAAAGACTAAACCCCAGGTAAGAAAAAAATTTTTTTTTCCTTTTCCTAAAAAAACATTTCCCAGATATGAAACTGACAGTCTTTAAAAGGAAATATACTGAAACCTGAATCATGGCAAATATAAGTACAATACATATACTTAGAACTTTATATAAATACATAAAGTACCAAACCATAGCTGAGAGTGTCTTAAGTAATAAAAACATACTTACCAAAAGACACCCATCCACATATAGCAGATAGCCAAACCAGTACTGAAACGGTTATCAGTAGAGGTAATGGAATATGAGAGTATATCGTCGATCTGAAAAGGGAGGTAGGAGATGAATCTCTACGACCGATAACAGAGAACCTATGAAGTAGATCTCCCGTGAGGAAAACCATTGCATTCAATAGTTGATAATCCCTTCACATCCCTCTGACAGTCACTGTACTCTGAGAGGAATCGGGCTTCAAAATGCTGAAAAGCGCATATCAACGTAGAAATCTTAGCACAAACTTACGTCACCACCTCCATAGGAGGCAAAGTTTGTAAAACTGAATTGTGGGTGTGGTGAGGGGTGTATTTATAGGCATTTTGAGGTTTGGGAAACTTTGCCCCTCCTGGTAGGATTGTATATCCCATACATCACTAGCTCATGGACTCTTGCCAATTACATGAAAGAAAATTTATCTATTCAATTCGCCCACAAATATCATGCTTAAAACCTATTTGTACAACTAACTCCTTTTGATATAGCATTTGTTATTTTACTCACCAATGAGCCCCTTTGCTCGCACCCAGAACATCTGTTTTGGTTCCTGTGGCTGACGATGAAACATGTCTGGAGGGTTAATTGGTTTGATTTGGATTGGAACCTCCTGCGCCAAGATTTTGTTCAGACCCAGCCTGTGCTTATCCACAAGTGAAGGATCTCTACCCAAACAGAGGAAGAAAAAGCTAAACTTACTTTACCAAAGGACTTCAACAACACCTTGAAAATAAAATTAATAAAATATAGTAACTTAAAAAGGGACATAAATGAGAGTAGTTTGCTAGAGTTGTACAGCCCCAGAATAGTACCTTGAACCAGTAATGATAAAAACAGACTTTATTTTATTTTTTTGCATTGCAAATGCCTGCAATAGTGACTTGTAAGTCCATTTAACCACTAAGCTGATGAGCCATTTCACACCCCTTTGAAGGAGCTGTTTTTAGTTGTTTGTCCCTCATTACGATTACACATGAATTTCAATTTTTTTTTCTGTGTGCTACCCACACAAATAATACCAGTTTACAGAAATATTGTAATATAGGAAAACAACCACCGTTTGAAAAGCAGAAAATAAATCAATTTGTTATTTTCTATGGCACACATAGTAAATAACAGCATGAGAGTCATTATTCCCTATCTGTTTGAAATCTAAACCTTGTTGTCCCATATGCAGCATCTGTTGACCTTCCCAAAACACAGACATTAAAGGGAAACTCAAGTCAAAATTAAACTTCATGATTCAGATACAGCATGTTATTTTAAACAACTTTCCAATTGTCTTCTTATCGTGCATTTGTTGATTATGCAAATCTATTGTATTGACTGGTCCTTCATATCTATAATTTTCAATAACAACAATAATTGAATGTGATTGCTATTAAAAAAAAAGTTATTGCTGTTTTTCAGTGCTATACACATGCTGTGAGGGCCTGTGCACCAGTATTCAAGCTCAGAGAGCTGTTGGTGGTGTGTATTGTGCCTATGAAGAATTCATTTGTGTCATACAAGCCACTTTTGACTCTTTGATAAGGTGAGGTGTTTGAATAGTGGTGCATGGGCCCTCACAGAATATCTGCATATGCCACTGAAAAATAAAAATGCTTCTATTTAAAAAGTTGAAATGCACCCATGCGCATTTCAGTGTTTACATTTCTATCCCTATAAAAAGGTGTTTCCTTGAGGGAGGGTCTCTCTAACAGAGCTTTTATTTCCCCCTTCTTTGTGCTAGATCAACAATTGACCACTAATATGGACTCCCCCTCTTTTTTATGAGGGGATCACTTGTTCTTATACAAATTGAGGGAGAGATAGGGGCTCCGCTCTATTTGATATCCTCTCCTCCTCAGGTTAAACGGCACTTTTAAGTGCAGGTTATTGCTGCTTTAAAAGGGGCATGCAACCCACTTTTTTCTTTGATGATTCAGATAGAGAATACAATTAAAAAAAAGAAAAAAAGTGTCCAATTTACTTCTATTATAAAATTTATGTAATTCTCATGTTATTCTTTGTTGAAGAGATATCTAGATAGCGGTAGCGTGAACATGTACCTGTCTGGAACACTACATAACAAGAAATAGTGCTGCCATCTAGTGCTCTTGCTAATGTATAACAGTCTTGCAAAACCGCTGCCATATAGTGCTGCAGACACATGCATACTCCTTAAAGGGACAGTCAAGTTAAAAAAAAAAACTTTCAGGATTTAAATAGGGAATGTAATTTTAAACAACTTTCCAATTTACTTTTATCACCAATTTTACTTTGTGCTTTTGGTATTCTTAGTTGAAAGCTAATTCTCGGAGGTTCATATTAATTTCTTAGACCTTGAAGACTGCCTCTAATCTGAATGCATTTTGACCACTAGAGGGCATTAGTTAATGTGTTTCATATAGATAACATTGAGCTAATGCACGTGAACTTACCCTGGAGTGAGCACTGATTGGCTAAATTGCAAGTCTGTCAAAAGAACTGAAATAAGGGGGCAGTTTGCAGAGGCTTAGATACAAGGTAATCACAGCAGTAAAAAGTGTATTTCTATTACAGTGTTGGTTATGCAAAACTGGGGAATGGGTAATAAAGGGATTATCTTTCTTTTTAAATAACAAAAATTCTAGTGTTGACTGTCCCTTTAACTTACTTTCCTGCTTTTCAACAAAGATTAACAAGAATACAAAAAAAAAATTGACAATAGAAGTACATTGGAAAGTTGTTTAAAATTGTATGTTCTATCTGAATCATGTAAGAAAAGTTTTGAGTTTTATGTCCCTTTAACCCCTTCACTACCGGGACGTCCAGAGAAAAACTTACCCAAAATAGCGGATAATTTTTAGCATTTTTTAAATGGAGTGCTATCACTCCATTTAAATAGAAATACAGCCATGGTTATTTTATTTACCTGTCAAAACGATATATTTTTTAAGTAGACAACCCAAGGTATTGATCTAGGCCCATTTTGGTATATCTCATGCCACCATTTCACAGCCAAACGCGATTAAATAACATTTTTTTAAAAAAAGATAATTTGCTGCTTGTGCAATCATTGCAGAAATGGTTGTGAAAGCTTTTCTGGGATCCCCTTTGTTCAGAAATAGACATATGGCTTTGCCCTTGAATTTTGGTAATTAAAAGGCCGCTAATTGCAGCTGCGCACCACACTTCTATTATTCCCAACAGTAAAGGGGTTAATCAGATAGCTTGTAAGGTTAATTTTAGCTTTAGTGTAGAGATTACATTCACACCTAACACTTCCCACCCAAACAGCTCTCTTCTCTCACCCACACTGACAGTCTGCCAATATAAAAAATGATGGCTTATTTTAAAAAAAAATCCTGCAGGGTAGTATCCCCCTTAAGACAACAACAGGTATTGGTGCACATACAAACACTTAAGTCCACATATTTTTTTAACAGATTGTTAACATATTTATATATGCTGCAAAAAAAATTTTGCCTGCTAACTATTCTTTATATTTTTAAATAAAGTTGGGATCTTAGTCACACAATATGGCCATATTCTGCTCAGCCAGTCACCACTTACAAGGTGTCCCAAATTAGACTGGTCCTAACACTATAAAGTTTAGCTTTACTGGGCTGAATCATTTGATTCTAATATTCAAATACAGAATTCCAACACTGCAGTACTTTGCCTCAAATCATGACTGCACAGAATGAAACTCCCTAGCTTTATATATATACAGTTTAGCCTTACTGGGCTGTCTCATTCGATTCTAGTATACCAATACAGAATTCAAACACTGCAGTACTATGCCTCAAATCATGACTGCACAGAATCAGACTACCTGGCTTTATATATACACAACACAATCACATTGTCTGGAACACACCTGAGCAGGGTGGTGTGCTTTAACCAAAGGGATTTTGTCATCTCCCCGAAATTTAAGACATACAACAAGGGGGTTTGGTTAAGCACACCTGAAAAACAACATTTTATATATTAGCACACATATTGTAGGAGTGCTGCCAAAATGACCAAAATAGTCCACATATTTTTTAACAGATTATGAACATATTAACATATTTACATATGCTGCAAAACAATTTTTGCCTGCTAAATATTCTTTATATTTTTAAATAAAGTTGGGATCTTAGTCACACAATATGGCCATATTCTGCTCAGCCAGTCACCATTTACAAGGTGTCCAAGTATCCCCCTTACCCTCCAGCCTCCGTGATCCCTCCCAAACAGCTCTCCAACCCTCCCTCCTCTAACTATATCTGCCATCTTAGGTACTGGCAGCTGTCTGCCAGTACCTATAAAATGATTATTTTAATTTTTTATTATTTTATTTTTATTTAAATTATTTTCTGTAGTGTAGTGGCCCCCCACCTCCCGCAATAATTATTTAGGGCCCCCCCACACCCCTTTTTCTGTAGTGTAGCTGCCCCATCCCTCCCTGTCCCTTTATTATTTTTTTCTGTAGCATAGGGCTCTCCTACTCTCTTTCCCCCTCCGCTGCTGGGACGCTGACCTGCCTCCCACCTCTTGCTGGCACCAGCAATGATCGTTACAGACTATGACACACACAGTGTCGCCATCTGCAACGATCAGGCATTTGCCCACATATGGAACCGGAGCACCTCTGGTTCCATATGCGGCAGATGTCTGGAGCTTCAGGAACTCCAGCTCTTGGCTGTAGCTTAAGCGGTATGATGAGCAGAGTACCTGCAAGACGTATATATACAGATTGGGTGAAGGGGTTAAAAGGGTGAAGATTCGCTTCTTACAGGGGTATGGTACCACTCATTTGAAAGGGCAGACACTCCTCTTAAGTTTGGGGTCTCAAGCATGTAAAATGCAGGTGATCAACTAAAAATGGAAATATCTTTTTTTTTTTATGTAGACAAAACACACAACACACACACTGCACCTAAAGTACTGTTTAACCTGGGGAAGCCCATATCTCTGTTCGTGCCAGATACACACTCCCCTCTGTCAAACAAGGAGTCACTTACCCCAGTAAGTGGCATGGGGGCTGAGATATGCGTTTGCAAATCCCTTCTCACCCCTCCCCTGGCTAAGTTTCCATAGCTCCCTATATTAGCAGAGATTTCCCACCCCTTGTGACACTATGTCTGCCTGTGGTAACCTCACACTGCCTGACAAGAAGAGGCAGCAATGCGGAAGGAGACTGCAGTCTCGAGCGCTTGCCAATCTCTGAAGAAGAGGGAGCCAAGGTCTTCGTGGCTAAGATGGTAAGATGGTAGAACCACAATAAAGGTTGCCATCTCCTTTTGTATTCTGCGCAGAAGCAGAGGGATCAAAAGGGAACAAATAAATGAGGCTGAAATTCCACAGCTGTACCAGAGCATCTGTTCCTCCCAAGGCTTTGTGTGTTGGATACCTGGTGTAAAACAAATTAAATTGATGGTTGCAGCTTGATGCCATAAGATTGATTTCTAGCAAACCCCATCTTTGCATTATCTGAAAGAATAGTTCCTTCTTCAGCTGCTATTCTGTTGACAAGATTTGAACACGTTTTATTAATCTGCCTCTAAATTTAGATTGCCCAGTAGGTGAACGTCTGAAACATTCTGTGCATTATTCTGTCCCCAAATTAGGATTGGAGATACTTGCCTCAGAATTCTCTGGCTCCTTGTCCCTCCTTGGAATTGGATCTAGGAACTTGCTGTCCCGTTTTCTGTTAGAATGTTGATTGACTTCCTCTGAAGGCAAGTGTGAAAATAGAGAGCTTGGAACGATGCCCTGATTTCTAGAATATTGGAGGGCAGGTTTCGTTCTTTAAGAGACCAAATTCCCAGAACATACGGTTCTTGAGAAATTGCACCCCATCATGTCTTGCTTGAGTCTGTCTAAAGCATTTCCCATTATGGTTCTATTAAAAGATTTGAATCTTGAATCCACCATTATAGAAGGTGCCTGATTTGAGGAGGAAAAGGTATTCTTCGAGAGAGATTGAAGTTTTTGCCTTCATAATGAAGAATGAAGTACATCTCAAAAGGTCTCATACACAATCTTTCCCATTTGACCAGATGAATGACTGAGGCCATATGACATAACATATTCATCCAAGAGTGTAAGGTTTTTATTAAATTTCTCTTTTATATATTCCAATGTAGCCCTAGCCCCTCAGAAGTGTCCATTAATCCTCCAATAAGTGCGATCGTACGCACAAATCAGCAGTTCCAAACATGGCCGCCAGCACATGCGCAGTAGTAGCCGTACTATCATCTACGTCACAGTAACACTCAAGCAGTTCCAGGCTGGACATTACTGTGACCGATCAAGATGCAAGAAGGGCTGGGCTAAGGGGCAGTTACTTTCACTGCTAGACACTCCCTTATGCATACGTAGTAGTGCTTTTGTTGCTGTAATAGCGGTCCAGTGTTTCTGGATTGTTTCTATTGTGACTATCGCCCTAATTAACCTACTTAAATTTTTAAAGAATTTTCATCTTTAAAATCTTGTTTTTAATTTTTAAAGTTGAGTTTAATTCATCATTATTAGGAAATGTATTGAGATATATATAGATATATATATATATATAGATATAGATATATATATATATATATATATATATATATATATATATATATATAAATAAATAAATGTGTGAGATTAAAAGTTGCGCAGAATGCAGAAATAGTGATCTATTCAAAAGGGTGCTAATGAAATCACAATCTTGTTTTGGGAACATTTTTAATATCTCATATTATGAATAATTTCTTTAGAATAATTAGCCTCTTATTTAGGTAATCCACTCTCCATTTACGTCAACCTCTGATGAAGTGAGCTCAGATGCTCACGAAACGCTTCATTCGTGACATGAACGCATCAAAGATGAACTTACTTATCGTGATGTTCCTTCTTTCTTGGACGACTTTATAACACTTTGTATCAGTCTAGACTCTCGCTTCCAGGAGAGAAAAGCTGAGAGAGACAGAACTCTGAGAATCCTTCCCTCCCGTCCTTCTATTCGTCCGGTCTCTGCACTGTCCTCTACCCTTTCAACACCTCCAGTTACCATAGTAGAGGAACCCATGGATCTCTCCTCCTTCAAACCCACAGAGAATAAGGAGATTGAGACTATGCTTTTATTGTGGTTCTAACTCCCACCAACTAAACTATGACATCCGGCCGGGAAAAGAAAGCCATGCTTAGAGGATAACACTGGGGTGCCTCTAAAGCATGATCACTACTAAATTCCCTCACTCCTCTCGGATCCTGGTATCTTTCACCCTTACCTTCCTACAGAATTCTGTCCACACTCAAGCCTTCATTGATTCAGGGGCAGCTGGAAACTTTCGGGAACACCGTTTTATGATTCAGGCTGGGTTGCCTCTTCTGCAGAAAAGACGTCTCAAAATAACTACTCTGGATGGCACTTCCCTTGGTTCAGGGTTAATCCATTTCGAGTCGGCGCCCCTGACCCTGATTGTGGAAGTCCTTCATACCGAACAGATGCAGTTTGAGGTAATTCATTCCCCAGCACAGCCTGTCATCCTTGGTCTTCCTTGGCTTCGTATACACAATCCACAGTTCGACTGGGCTGAGGGACAATTGGCCTCGAAGAAGGGTTTTGCCATGGATCCTGCTAAGTTCACCGCAGTTCTGGAATGGACACGACCCACTTCATTAAAGGAGCTACAGAGATTTTCAAAAACAGTAGCTCCACTCACTGAATTGGCAAAACGGAACAAGGACTCTAAACAATGGCCTCCTGAAGCCATGGATGCTTTCTCTCGGCTGAAGAGAGCCTTTTGTTCTGCTCCTGTGCTCCACTGTCCTGATCTGCAGTTCACTTTAGAGGTTGATGCCTCCGAGATAGGGGCTGGAGCAGTTCTAACCCAATGGGATCCTTTAACCTCCAAGTTGCACCGCCTTTTTTTCTAAACACTTTACTGAATGGCGTCATTGGCTAGAGGGCACCGCCAATCCCATTCAGATTCTCACTGACCACAAGAATCTGACTTACCTAGAAGACTGCTCATTGACTCAATCCTCAACAGGCCAGGTGGGCCTTGTTCTTCTCCCGTTTTAACTTTGTGGTCTCTTATCTTCCTGGGACCAAAAACGAGAAGGCTGACGCCCTTTCCCGTCAGTTTTACTCACTCTAGTGATTCCTCTGAAGAACACATCATACCCCCTCCTGTGTGGTTGCTCAACTGAACACCACCTTTCTTCAAAGACTGCAACGTGCCCAGTCTAGAAAGCCTCCTGAAGCCCCTGTGGCTCCCGATATCCTTTTTGTACCTCTGAATCTACGCACTCCCGTGCTTTCCTGGGCTCATGATAGTAAATTTTCAAAACATCCAGGTCTGATAAGGACTGTGTTGTGGTGGGTCGATTTTCCAGACTGGCTCATTTTGTACCCCTAAAGAAACTGCCTTCTGCCCAAGAATTATCTCTTTTTCTCTTGCATGTGGTATAACTTCATGGCATTCCCATGAACATTGTTTCCGACAGAGGTCCACAATTGATCTCTACCTTTTGGAGAGCATTTTGCAAGTTGATTGGAACCACTGTTTCCTTGTCTTCTGGCTACCATCCTCAGACTAATGGGTTAACAGAGAGTAAATCAGGATCTCGAGGCCTATCTTAGAACCTTTGGTAATTCTCTCCATACCAACTGGTCCGAGTTGTTACCCCTAGCTGAGCTGACAAGGAACACTCATTGGCACTTTTCTCTACAATGTTCTCCATTTCAAGCTGCAGCAGGTAATCAACCACGTGCCTTCCCTCTTTCTGCTCAGACCGACACGTTACTAATCTCACCACTCATTGACAATGTATTCGCTCTCAGTTACGTTCAGCTGTCTCTAGATACAAGAGGTCTGTTGATTATCATAGAGCTTCTGTACGTGCCATCTCAGTTGGGTCTCTACTCGACATATTCGTCTATGTAAACCCAGTCATGAATTAGGGCCTAGGTTTATCGGTCCTTACAAAGTCCTGAAAAGACTGTCTCCTGTTGCCTACAAAGCGGCCTTGTCCAAAACTCTGTGCATACACCCAGTCTTCCACATCTCACTACTCAAGCCTTACATAAAGGATATACCCGGCTCCTCCTCCTCCGCTCCTGGTCGGTGGTGACCCTGAATATGAGGTTGCTAAGATCCTGGACTCCAGATACAGGTTGCAGACAACTGCAGTATCTGGTACATTGGAAGGGTTACTCTGTGGCGGATCGTTCCTGCCCGTGATGTGCATGCTCCTTCTTTGGTCTCCAGATTCCTTTGAGGCCGACTCTGGTTCCCAGAGGGAACCCTTGAGAGGGGGGCAATGTCATGTCGCTCTAGCTGTTGCTAGGGACTCAGCGCCTGCTGTTCTGATCGTTGCCTAGGGGAGAGTCGGCTCCTGTGTGCGTGAGATGGTGACGTCATCACTGCACACTCCTTCCATTCTGAAGCCGGTTAGGATCTCCTGTAGCGAATTCTGCGCCTATGTAAGTTGCTCGCTTTCTACCTATCACTGCCCAAGTATAGGTATTACTTAGTATGCTGCTGGGTGTGATTATTTCTGTATACTGGATTGATATAACGTTATTGAACTCTGCCTGTCTGACTACTCTGCTTGCTTAACCCCTAAAGTACTGGATTGCCATAACGTTATTGAACTCGGCCTGTCTGACTACTCTGCTTGCTTCACCCTAAAATACTGGATTGCCATACAGTTGCTGAACTCTGTCTGTTTAACTCTTGAACCATAGGTTTGCTATACTGTTATCGAACTCTGCTTGCCTGACCATTCTATTAGTTTGTTTACCCTTGAACTGCCATACCGCTCGATTTCCTACCTGTTGCCGCCAAAGGCTACCCTGCCTATTGTGAGTACTGCTTACCTCATTTTGCGAACTCTCCCTGGGATATTCCCTATCATTTCAGCTTGATGCCGGGATAAGAAGAATACTGGCCAAGTTTGGTCTGATAGTGGAATATCTCACAAGCATTACAACTTTAACATCTAACCAGCAATCCAAGTCCCTGCAAAAAAGTACTGAAACCATCTTAATAGAAGATTCATTGTTCATTTTAATGTTATGGACAGACACATAATATTGTTTAATTGTTTTCTTATATTAAATAGTGCTATGAAAGAAAAAACGTGTACAAATAACTAAACATATCCCAGTGCATAATGACTTTAACTATATATAATACATAAAATGAAATTGATTTATAAGTTTAATTAGCTAGATTCCTAGATTTAGGCATCACTGTACAATGTTATTTTTCTTTCCTCATCAGTCACAATTATGCGTTTTATGATATAGTTACTGGTGACATATAATAGGCAGGTTAGCAAGTATACTTGTTTTGCTCCAATACGGTTATGAATTCTTATTTTGTATGAGATGGACAATTGCACAAATCAGATTACTTATGTGACTGGTACAGACTAATTCTATCCTAATCTTAAAATTGAGCCACAAATAGAAAATCTAAAGCAGACTAACAGGCAGGTTTGAAATAACTATTGATGCTGAATCATCCGGATTTCTACAGTACAGCATAACTACATTTTTCCACATGATAATAAAGTTTAGCACTTATGTAGAAAAAGTAATTTGAGAAACAGCAAGTATTGTGGACAGTTGCACATTGCTTAGGAACTGCAAAAACATTACTGGCGAAATTTAGAAATCAATGACACAGAACTGGCGGTCTTGTCAAAATTCAGTCTTTTCAGAACTTGACACGGTACTACGGCTTGCAATTAGGCAATGCAAAAATTACATGACTGTGCTGTCAATTTTAATAGGGAACGCCCAATATGACATGGCTTATCAATCTGTTAACTATCGCAACGCTCATGTTTGAAAGGCACGCATTAAGAATTACGCCCCTTATTTTAATGTGATTCTTGAGCGTTATACGGCTCAACAGGAAGTGTTATTTTTAATACAAGATAGGGGAGCGCTAAAAAGCTGGTTGAAAAGAGAATTACTTGTGGTAATATTATAGTGATAATAAATGTTGGTGATGTTCACTATATGATAAAAGAAATATATTTTATCATTATATAAAATAGTGATGCAATAGTGAAAAACATATATTGAATATTAATAAAAACAATTGAATAAAAAAAAAGATCTGTGTGAATTACAATGATAAAAATGAATAAAAAAGTAAATTTATGCTTACCTGATAAATTAATTTCTTCTATGGTCCGACGAGTCCACGGATTCATCCTTTACTTGTGGGATATTATCCTCCTGCTAACAGGAAGTGGCAAAGAGCACCACAGCAGAGCTGTCTATATAGCTCCTCCCTTAGCTCCACCCCCCAGTCATTCGACCGAAGGTACAGGAAGAAAAAAGGAGAAACTACAAGGTGCAGAGGTGACTGAAGATTAAAATCAAAAAACATAATCTGTCTTAAAATGACAGGGCGGGCCGTGGACTTGTTGTACCATAGAAGAAATTAATTTATCAGGTAAGCATAAATTTACTTTTCTTCTATAAGGTACGACGAGTCCACGGATTCATCCTTTACTTGTGGGATACAATACCAAAGCTACAGGACACGGATGAACGGGAGGGACAAGACAAATGGTTAAACAGAAGGAACCACTGCTTGAAGAAGTTTTCTCTAAAAAATAGCCTCCGAAGAAGCAAAAGTATCAAATTTGTAAAATTTGGAAAAGGTATGAAGCGAAGACCAAGTCGCAGCCTTACAAATTTGTTCAACAGAAGCATCATTTCTAAAAGCCCATGTGGAAGCCACCGCTCTAGTAGAGTGAGCTGTAATCCTTTCAGGAGGCTGCTGTCCAGCAGTCTTGTATGCCAAACGGATGATGCTTTTCAGCCAAAAAGAAAGAAAGAGAGGTAGCCGTAGCTTTTTGACCTCTACGTTTTCCAGAATAGACAACAAACAAAGAAGATGTTTGACTAAAATCTTTGGTTGCTTGCAAGTAAAACTTCAAAGCACGAACCACATCCAAGTTGTGCAACAGACGCTCCTTCTTAGAGGAAGGATTAGGACACAGAGAAGGAACAACAATTTCCTGATTGATATTCCTATTAGTAACAACCTTAGGAAGGAATCCAGGTTTGGTACGCAAAAACCACCTTATCAGCATGGAAAACAACATAAGGCGAGTTGCATTGCAACGCAGATAGTTCAGAAACTCTTCGAGCCAAAGAGATAGCAACTAAAAACAGAACTTTCCAAGATATAAGCTTAATATTTATGGAATGCATAGGTTCAAATGGAACCCCTTGAAGAACATTTAGTACTAAATTCAAACTCCATGGCAGAGCAACAGGTTTAAACACAGGCTTGATTCAAACTAAAGCCTGACAGAACGACTGAACGTCTGGAACATCTGCCAGACGCTTGTGCAGTACAATTGATAAAGCAGATATCTGTCCCTTTAAGGAACTAGCTGATAGCCCCTTCTCCAATCCTTCTTGGAGAAAGGACAAAATCCTAGGAATCCTGATCTTACTCCATGAGTAGCCTTTGGATTCGCACCAATAAAGATATTTACGCCATATCTTATGATAAATTTTCCTGGTGACAGGCTTTCGAGCCTGAATCAAGGTATCTATGACCGACTCAGAGAACCCCCGCTTGGATAAGATCAAGCGTTCAATCTCCAGGCAGTCAGCCGCAGAGAAACTAGATTTGGATGCTGGAACGGACATTGAATCAGAAGGTCCTGTCTCAGTGGCAGAATCCATGGTGGAAGAGATGACATGTCCACCAGGTCTGCATACCAAGTCCTGCGTGGCCACGCAGGTGCTATAAAAATCACCGAAGCTCTCTCCTGTTTGATTCTGGCAATTAAAACGAGGAAGGAGAGGAAATGGTGGAAACACATAAGCCAGGTTGAACAACCAGGGTACTGCTAGAGCATCTATCAGTACTGCCTGAGGATTCCTTGACCTGGACCCGTAACAAGGAAGTTTGGCGTTCTGACGAGACGCCATCAGATCCAATTCTTGTGTGCCCCATTGCTGAATCAATTGTGCAAACACCTCCAGATGGAGTTCCCACTCCCCCGGATGAAAAGTCTGACGACTTAGAAAATCCGCTTCCCAGTTCTCCACTCCTGGGATATAGATTGCTGAACGCCATCGAATTATCTTGGTAACCTCTATCATCGCTAGAGAACTTTTTGTCCCCCCCTGATGATTGCTATATGATACAGTCGTGATATTGTCCGACTGTAATCTTATGAATCTGGCCGACGTTAGTTGAGGCCACGCCTGAAGCGCGTTGAATATCGCTCTCAGTTCTAGAATATTTATCGAGAGGAGAGCCTCCTCCTGAGTCCACAAACCCTGTGCTTTCAGGGAATTCCAGACTGCACCCCAGCCCAATAGGCTGGCGTCCGTCGTCACTATGACCCACGCTGGCCTGCGGAAACACATTCCCTTGGACAGATGATCCTGTGACAACCACCAAAGAAGAGAGTCTCTGGTCTCTTGGTCCAGATTTATCTGAGGAGATAAATCTGCATAATCCCCATTCCACTGTTTGAGCATGCAAAGTTGCAGTGGTCTGAGATGCAAGCGAGCAAACGGAACTATGTCCACTGCAGCTCCCATTAAGCCGATTACCTCCATACACTGAGCCACTGACGGCCGAGGAATGGAATGAAGAGCTCAGCAGATGGATAACATTTTTGATTTCCTGACCTCCTTCAGAAGATTTTTCATGTCCACCGAATCTATCAGAGTTCCCAGGAATGGAACTCTTGTGAGAGGGATAAGTGAACTCTTTTTTACGTTCACCTTCCACCCATGAGATCTTAGAAAAGCCTACACGATGTCCGTGTGAGACTTGGCTAGTTGGTAAGTCGACGCCTGGATTAAGATATCATCCAGATAAGGCGCCACAGCTATGCCCCGCAGCTTTAGAACCGCCAGAAGGGACCCTAGCACCTTTGTGAAAATTCTGGGAGCCGTGGCCAACCCGAAGAGAAGAGCCACAAACTGGTAATGCTTGTCCAGAAAGGCGAACCTGAGGAACTGGTGATGATCTTTGTGGATAGGAATGTGTAGATACGCATCCTTTAAGTCCACGGTGGTCATATATTGACCCTCCTTGATCATCAGCAAAATAGTCCGAATGGTCTCCATCTTGAAGGATGGGACTCTGAGGAATTTGTTTAGGATCTTGAGATCCAAAATTGGTCTGAAGGTTCCCTCTTTTTTGGTAACCACAAACAGATTGGAGTAGAACCCTTGCCCCTGTTCTGTTTTCGGAACTGGGCAGATCACTCCCATGGTATATAGGTCTTCTAGCAAAAGATATAAGGAGGGTGGTGCATACAAAATATACACCACACTCCTAGGGGGCGCTAACAATATGCAGCAAACAGGTAGGTAGAATTATACAGATAATTAAGAGAATATACAATAAAACTGGCACACATATCAGATTATTAGAGATGATATGCTCAGAAGTGGACCCAGATGATATTGGTGTATTCAAATAACAAAATGTCTGCACGAATAATGATCCAAAAGATAGAAGGCAGCTCTCTGTCATAGGACGGTCATCCTGGTGTAGCGTGATCTATAAGAAAAAGAAGCACAGAGGCACCAACATGGCCTAGTAACGTCACGGCAGTCGGATACAAAACATCAGCAGGATAGGAAATATACTCACAAACGTGGCGCACCCAAATGGTGCTATTGTGGCAGCCTGGAACTTCAAGCAGTGGTCCAGCTCACTAGTATCTCCAGCCAGATAAAGATGATCCTTGGCGGGGGCCTATCCTATGATGCCTATAAGGGCAAAAAAGGCACACACATAGCCCAGTAACGTTTGTACACCAGATAAGAAAGGATTCAAGGTTGTACTTACAGGAAACAAAGTACCTCCAGGTGCAATATCAGCAGTACTGGGACCTCTCAGCCGCCCAGTGGACTGTGGAATCCAATTAGCAGGATGCAGAAAATCACCACTTAGGAAGATAAGACTAGCAGAAAAAATATATATATACACACACACTCTGCCCCCAACAGGAGCAGAATAAATGTGAAAAAGCAAGTGTATATTTAAAAACTTTTATTTAAAACAGCGACATGTTTCTCAGCCACCACAGGGCTGTTTCCTCAGGCTATGTTAAAATGTTAACAACACTTGCTTTATAAAGACAATAGAACACATAAGACTAAATCTGATAGGATAATTAATTTCTAAAGTGTGAGCACATGTTGCACAGGTCAGCAGTTGGTAGGCATGGAAACCCCTACATACAAAGCTCTCATATGTAACACAACCCATTTGAGCAAATCCCAAATAAATATAGATATCTCTGTATCAACCTCCATAACATTGCCAACCCATAATATCAGATTGACATTAAAAATAGAAAATACAAAATATAAAAAATAAAAAAACAGTAATATAACAATCACAATAAAAACATTTGTTATGCACCTCAAAATAAAAATCACAATATGTACAACAATATAATATACCCACATAAAAAACATAAGCAAGATACATGTATTATAATAGTCTCTATTCTACATGTAATCAGTTATTATGCCTGACCACATGTATGTTTTATAACACAATAGATCTATATTTTTCCTTTAGTATTACAGACCTTACTTAGTGTTATATCTACATTGTATCCTCATTTGAAGTGTGACATTTATTTCTTTACCCTAACGATAATAACAATAATAATCTTATTCGTAACTGAAAAGATAATGTGTTCATATTTTAACACTTTTCACAATTTTCACAAGTGTATCTGCTCTCATCTCCAGATCGTATCACTTACTTAGGTAGTGTATAAGTATAAGACTCACGGGCTGTGTGCGCACTTTATTCCACTTTATTTTTCATATAGGTCTTCTACACAACGTAAGAACGCCTCTCTTTTTGTCTGGTTTACAGACAATTGAGAAAGATGGAATCTCCCCCTTGGGGGAGAATCTTTGAAATCTAGAAGATACCCCTGGGTTACGATTTCTAAAGCCCAGGAGTCCTGAACGTCTCTTGCCCAAGCCTGAGCGAAGAGAGAGTCTGCCCCCTACTAGATCCAGTCCCGGATCGGGGGCTACCCCTTCATGCTGTCTTGGTGGCAGAAGCGGGCTTCTTGTCCTGTTTACCCTTGTTCCAAGTCTGGTTAGGTCTCCAGACTGACTTGGATTGAGCAAAATTCCCCTCTTGCTTTGCGGCAGGGGAAGAGGTAGAGGGACCACCTTTGAAGTTTCGAAAGGAACGAAAATTATTTTGTTTGGTCCTCATCTTATTCGTCTTATCCTGAGGAAGAGCATGGCCTTTCCCTCCAGTGATGTCTGAAATGATCTCTTTCAGTTCAGGCCCGAATAGGGTCTTACCCTTGAAAGGGATGGCTAAAAGCTTAGCCTTTGATGATACATCAGCAGACCAGGACTTAAGCCATAACGCTCTACGCGCTAAAATGGCAAAACCTGAATTCTTCGCCTCTAATTTAGCCAGTTGAAAAGCGGCATCTGTAATGAAAGAATTAGCTAGCTTGAGAGCCCTAATTCTATCCAGAATATCATCTAATGGGGTCTCAACCTGAAGAGCCTCTTCCAGAGCCTCGAACCAAAAGGACGCTGCAGTAGTTACATGAACAATGCACGCTATAGGTTGGAGAAGAAAACCTTGATGAACAAATATTGTCTTCAGGAGACCCTCTAATTTTTTATCCATGGGATCTTTGAAAGCACAACTGTCCCCAATAGGTATAGTTGTACGCTTAGCCAGGGTAGAAATAGCTACCTCCACCTTAGGGACCATCTGCCACGAGTCCCGCACGGCATCTGATATGGGAAACATTTTCTTAAAAGTAGGAGGGGGAGCGAACGGAATACCTGGTCTATCCCACTCCTTAGTAACAATGTCCGAAATCTTCTTAGGGACCGGAAAAACATCAGTGTAGGCAGGAACCTCTAGGAATGTCCATTTTACACAATTTCTCTGGAACTACAATAGGGTCACAATCATCCAGAGTCGCTAAAACCTCCATGAGCAATAAGCGGAGGTGTTCTAGTTTAAATTTAAAAGCCATCATATCTGAGTCTGTCTGAGGGAACATATTTCCTGAATCAGAAATCTCTCCCTCAGCCAGAAAATCCCTCACCCCCAATTCAGAACATTGTGAGGGTACATCGGATATGGCTAATAAAGCGTCAGAGGGCTCAGCGTTTGTTCTCACACCAGACCTACTGCACTTCCCCTGCAACCCAGGCTGCTTAGATAAAACCTCTGTGAGGGTAGTATTCATAACTGCGGCCATATCTTGCAGGATGAAAGAATTAGATGCACTAGAAGTACTTGGCGTCGCTTGTGCGGGCGTTAACGGTTGTGACACTTGGGAGAATTAGATGGCATAACCCGATTCCCTTCTGACTGAGAATCATCCTGCGACATACTTTTAGTAGCTAAAATATGTTCTTTGCAATTTATTGACCTTTCAGTGCATGAGGGACACATTCTAAGTGGAGTTTCCACAATGGCTTCTAAACATATTGAACATTGACTTTCCTCAATGTCAGACATGTTGAACAGGCTAGTAATGACTACAAACAAGCATGAAAACACTTTATTTAGTGAAATAAATAACAAATCTTAAAAAACGGTACTGCGCCTTTAAAGAGGAAAAAAAGCATACACGTTCTGCAAAACGGCCTTAAAACGCACCAAATTTTTCAAAATTTTGCAGGCAGGCACAATATATGTAGTTAAGATTGCCCCACAAGGAATTATAACATTTAACCCTTTAATGTGCAAACCGGATTGAAAATAGGCCCAGATCCGGAAAAAAACACCCTCAGCACCTTGCCACAGCCCTGCTGTGGCCCTACCTGCCCTCAGGGATAGCAAATGTGGGGTTAAAGCCTCAATTTGGCCCAAAACATTCACCAGGGCCCTCAGGAGTTAGAGCTTGCTGCGAGAAACTGCGCATCTGAGGCGCGAAAATAGGCCCCGCCCATCTCACTCAATGTCTCTACAGCCTCAAAGAACCGCACCAGAGCGGTTTTAACTAGCCATGTGGGTTCGGAGACCCAAAATATAAGCCAAGTGTACCCTCAATAAAGTTGGCCAAAACGTTATTGCCCACAAAACGTTAACAGCACTCCCAGTTCATAAAAACGTTTGCCCACAAACATTTACAACTCAGTGTCAACCATTTTTGTAATTAGCCCCTTATGCAAGCTTAGTAATGCCCTTCTTATTAGGTTTTAGGATTATTGCTTACCCTCATGGGTATACTGCCAGCCTTTCTGAAATACACAGTCTCTCCAGAAAAATATGACTGAACATACCTCACTGCTGTATAGCATGAAAACGTTCCTCACACTGAAGTTTCCTGTACTCCTCAGCCTCTGTGGGAACAGCACTGGATCTTAGTTAAAAATGCTAAGATCATCATCCTCCAGGCAGAAGTCTTCATCAATATGCTGCCTGAGAGTAAATAGTACACACCAGTACTATTTAAAATAACAAATTCTTGCTTGAAGAAATTAAAAACTAATATTTTATCACCTCTTTCACTTTACCCTTCCTAGTACTTAGAGTAGGCAAAGAGAATGACTGGGGGGTGGAGCTAAGGGATGAGCTATATAGACAGCTCTGCTGTGGTGCTCTTTGCCACTAATAATAATATCCCACAAGTAAAGGATGAATCCGTGGACTCGTCGTACCTTATAGAAGAAAAGGGTCTGTGCGAATTACTCAATAGTGTGATTATAATATAACATTTCAAAAGTTTTGAGTGAGTGTGTTCAAAAAAGAGGAGCTATTAGTTCTTATGATATCTCTAGATTAATTGAAAAGTGAAAAAGGTGCTAATGATTTGAGTCATATACCATTATTAGTGTATGTATATGTGCTTAAAACACAATAAAATGAATTGGGTAAAGTAGTACTTTACTGATATGATTAAAAATATAATGGTCTATGCACATGACATGAATATAGCAATGTTCTTATAATAGCAAACACTCTAAAGGTAACTATTATATAAAAAATAAGGAAATATATGCGCATCAATTATTAAAGTGAATGTCAATTTTCAGCAATGAGTGCCCGGTTTTTAAAAATACTTTTAACAACAGGGGCACTTTCATTGATGAAAATTTACATTGCACCGTAAGTATTTCTACAAATCCTGTGCAATGTAAACTTTCATCAATTAATTTGCCCCTGTTAAAAGTATTTTTAAAAACCGGGCACTCATTGCTGAAAATTGACATTCACTTTACACATCAAACTAAAACATCATCTGATACATCAAACACAAGCGACAATGAGTATCTATTTCGATTGTTGCAAATTTTGTAACTATAATTTTCACTTGTAAGTACAGCAATATGAGCGTAACATATAAAATATAACCAATGAGCTTGAGCTATTTTAGAAATATAAAAAAAAGTTATCGCACTGCAGTGGATTAAAAAGCAAACCTTGACAATGAGTTGTACTTTGCTGGCCAAGTGGCAATGAGATATTAAGGAGTTTCGTGTGCAGAAGTTACGTTGCAGGATAAACCTGTGTTGCTGCCTGTGTTTGGACCAAACTTCTGGGTCACGGGTAATAGCAGGTCACTGATTCTGACGAAAAAACGGCAAATACTTATAGGGTAAGATCGGTAAACCCTTATGTATCCAAAGGGTTGAAAGTTAATATGGATGCTAGCAAGCCTTCTTGATATAGCTATCTACGGATGTGTTGTAGTACATGGAAAGAAGTATCCGGCACAGTTCGTTGAACCGTCAGACTGGAAAATAGACTTTTTAGATTGAAACAAACCGGTGTTTAACCGGTCAGAGGTTTACAATGAAAACTGTGTCCTTGTGGTTGCTATTAGTAATAGCCGATTACCAAACAAACAAATTCTTCCTTTGTAATGGCTACTATCGCAGCCTAAGATGAGTTTGTTTGTCAATAATGGAGAAAATAGTTCCACAGGTCCGTGTTGGAAATAAAGAGAGTGTCTCTGATTATGTTGGTTTAAAAGCAGTTATAACAAAGCTGTCTTCCTCTGTATGAGTTATTAGGCTTAGCCTGGAGCTGGGCAGTTCGCTTATTGGATCTGCTCCTGAGACTAACTACTGCTTTAATGGAGGGCGGATCGGACTCTGCAGCAGGGAACTATTTTAATAGTAAAACAGTATGTTTTTAATGTTATTAGTATATGCAAATTTTAATTTGGAATCCACCGGGATGTTGTACAAGTAGTATAGAATAATTAGGTGTGTATGTTGGGTACGTTGTTTTCTATACATTTAAGTCTAGTGATAGCAGCATCCACTTTTGCATAACCAACATTGTTACATTAATATACTTTTTACCTCTATGATTAACTTGTATCTAAGCATCTTCTGACAGCCCCCTAATCACGACATTTTATTATCTATTGACTTTCATTTTAGCCAATTAGTGCAGTGTCTGCCACAAGCCACGGGCGTGATCACAATGTTATCTATATGGCTCACATGAACTAGCTCTCCCCTGTTGTGAAAAGCAAATAAAAAAGCATTTGATAAGTGGCGGCCTTCAAGGGCTTAGAAATTATCATATAAGCCTTCCTAGGTTTAGCTTTCAACTAAGAATACCAAGAGAACAAAGCAAATTGGTGATAAAAGTAAATTGGAAAGTCGTTTAAAATTACATGCCCTATTTGAAACATGAAAGGTTTTTTTTTGGACTTGACTGTCCCTTTAAGGGCATAGATGGTCCCTGGGCAGCTGGCAATAACTGTGGTTCATCCACAAACAGTCAAAGAAATTCACATATGAGCACATAGTATAGCTTATAAGAAGCAAATCAACAAGTACCTAGCCTGAAAATAGCTGCTTTAAAAGTATTTGCAGCAAACACCCTTCCCAACAAAGGGTTAATAATATGTGATAAAACTGCAGTCAGCACAAAACAAACTTTGCAATAAGCATATCAGGCTTATAAACAGCACACATAAGAATATATCTTAAAAAGACTGAGGCTTACTGTGGGGGGGGGGGAATAAAAAGCCAAAACACGCTCCAAGCTTTAGCAATCGTAGGATCATTCCATCAGCAACATATAGATGGCAGTAATGTTCGAAAGCGTGCTTTGTAAATTGCACTTGGATAACGTCACTTCCCATCGACAACGGACCAACACGGCGGCGCCTGCTGGAATCCCCCCAAAGGGATAACTCCTAGACACCGCTCCCACGTAGTTAGAAAACAAATAATAAACCTCAGGATAGCTGACCAGGAGACACAAACAGAAACCTGCTGCAAAAAATAAAAATACAACGCAGCAAAAGGCCTACAGATAAAAAGTAAGAAAGGAAGCTTCCTAATCCCTGTCCATCTGAAGGTTGCACAGAACTAGGAGTAGGAACAGAAAGAAGGTTACCTTTAAACAGGTAACTAGGAGAGTGGTCTTTTTTGTGACGTTCTCACTGGTAAGTATTAATGGGGGGGGGCAAGATGTCCTGTTTTGTTTTTTCACTTTGCTCCCTATAGATGCTAAATTACCAAATGAGACTTACGAGAATAGTACTAAAATATTTTGGTAGAAATAGAATTAACATTCATTAGGAATAAAAAGCAAACAAAAAGTAAAAAATGTTTTATTTAGCCCTGGACTCAACGTTATCTCTCATTTTTCCAAGAAATGTGACCCTGTATCTTAAAATGAATTCTAGTTGTCAGCTGTGTGCTCATAACTTCATCTCACAAACCTATCTTATTAAATCTGTGTACCTTGTAGTCATTTGTGGACAGCTTTTCTGGCTGAGCATTGAATACCAGACCAGAATATTTTGACTCAGAGGTCAGGTCTATGCAGGGTTCTACAAAATGCTGGAAGTCAAGGTCCCTAAAATATTACTGGCACCTATTTCTATTATTCAGCACTGATCCATTTAAAGGGACAGTAAACCTCAAAAATAATGTTATATAATTCTGCACATAGTGCAGAATTATATAACATTATATTATCCTTATCTATATAAAACCTAATATTCCCTTTGATTTGTTTAAAAAAATGACTGTTTTTCAGACCCGCTCTCTGTGCTCTTCTGAGCAGGTCTGTTTTTATAACACAGCGCATCGGGTCAGCTGTATAGTCACAGCCCGACCGCGCCATTATACTCAGTGCAGCTCGCTCCTGCTCTGTCTGACAGCAGGAGCGAGCTGCACTGAGTATAATGGCGCGGTCGGGCCGGGCTGTGACTAGATAGCTGGCCCGATGCGCTGTGTTATAAAAACAGACCCGCTCAGAAGAGCACAGAGAGCGGGTCTGAAAAACAGTCATTTTTTTAAACAAATCAAAGGGAATATTAGGTTTTATAAAGATAAGGCTAATATAATGTTATATAATTCTGCACTATGTGCAGAATTATATAACATTATTTTTGAGGTTTACTGTCCCTTTAAATAAACTTTAGCTGACTTCTAAAAATGTGCATCTCACTCCTCAATATCAAGGCTGGTTTAACAGAAATTTGTGGAACCATTTTGTGTGCACACACAACACAGGAAGTCTCCTTTCTGAACATGGGGCCTTTATTCCAACCTTGTAAGAAACAGTAGGTTATAACATGGCACATGTAGTCACTTTACAGCCTGTACAGAAATATTGTAATACCATAGAAGAACACTGCTTTAAAGCAAAAAAAAAAAAAAGCATACTGTCATGTGAAAAAGAAAGTGCACTCTCTTTGAAGTCTTTGGTTTTACATATCAGAACATAATAACAATCACCTGGCCCTTAGCAGGTCTTAAAATTAGGTAAATACAACCTCAGGTGAACACATGAAATATTACACTAACTTTTAATGATTTATTTAACGAAAATAAAGCCAAAATGGAGAAGCCATAAGTGAAAAACACCCTTACTGCTTCCATATGAATTAAGAGGCTTAGTAGCAGCCAGGTGCTGCTAATCAAATGCCATTGATTAATTGATCATCAGTAAGTGTGACCACCTCTATAAATTTTAGCAGTTTCCTGATCTGGAGCATTCAGATGTGTGTTAACACAATGCCAAGGAGGAAAGACATCACAATGATTATACAGAAGCAATTGCTGCTACCTATCAATATAAGGCCATTTCCAAACAATTTAAAGTCCATCATTCTACAGTGAGATTATTCACAAGTGGAAAACATTCAAGATAGTTGCCAATCTTTCCAGGGGTGGACGTCCCAGCGAATTCACCCCAAGGTCAGACCATGCAATGCTCAGAGAAATAGCAAAACACCCAAGAGTTACATCTCAGACTTTACAGGCCTTAGTTAGCATGTTAAAGTGCATGACAGTACAATTAGAAAAAGACTGAAGAAGTATGGTTTGTATGGAAGGGTTGCCAGGAGAAAACCTTTTCAATATAGGAGGAACAAAGCAGCACGGATTAGGTTTGCAATGTTGCAGCTGAACAAACCACAAGACTTATGGAGCAATGTCCTTTGGACAGGCGAGACCAAAGTTGAGATGTTGGGCAATAATGTACAGTGCCACGTTTGGAGAAAACCAAAAACAGCATATCAGCACAAACACCTCATACCAACTGTCAAGCATGGTTGTGGAGGGGTAATGATTTGGGCTTCTCCATTTTGGTTTTATGTTGTTAAATAAATCATGACACGGTGTAATATGTCATGTGTTGTTGTATTTTATCTAATTTTAAGTCCTGCTAAGGACCAGATTATTTTTATTATGTCCTGATACGTAGAATCATAGAAATCAAAGAGGGTGTACTTTCTTTTTCACATGACTAAATATCACACGCTAATTAATTCATGTCCTGTGCAAGTGTAGACACTATACATTACTAGTTCAAATAGCAGAGCCCTAATAAAGCGTCAAAACCCTTGCATCATGCAGGAACACAGAGCAACCCAACAAAGATTTTCTCAAGCACCTGCACTTTCTTACTAGAGCTCACATAATTACACAACAGAGCACATTGCCTTTTAAGTCCATTACCCCATCAGCACTAGCAAACCTGCACAGTAATATCAATAGAGGTAGAAAAAAAAATCATTGGTTAACTTAAGCCATCCTGTACTATAACAGAACACTGAAGACATTTGGCAACTATCAATATAAATGAAAAAATAGTACTTACCTTAAATACTTGTGTATAAGCTCTTCTCCGGTAAGAAGATCCTCTGGCGGGGGAAC